>NC_135974.1:260398-369099 GCF_053455715.1 Rhinoraja longicauda
CCACTCTACGCCAGAGTTTTGTACAGAGTTTCTGAAACAAACCAAAAGCAACAATGTGCTCCAGACTCGCCATTTTATTTTACATTGTGGTGTTACACATTTTAAGCGGCATCTAAGTTTTTCAACATCATGTTTTTCATGAAAATGTTGATGAACTGATTGTGAAGCTGTCAGTTTGTCACCAGACAACTCTGTCCCCAACATTTTGTCCTCTTCACCCCTTCTCTGCCGCCTCTTTAACAAGACCACTTCCTTCACCCAGTTCTGACCAAAAAAGTAACTCTAAACAACGGGCTGGGTGAGAGCGAGTGATTTGCATTCTACTATTTAATTTTCCTTCTTTGACAACTGCAAATATTTAACCAGCAATTCCACACAATATTCTATTCACCAAAATCAACTACCATAGTTCAACTTCTTCACATTTGGTATTTCTCCTTCAATCGCAATTTCACAACTGCTTCCATCACAGTGAGGAGGTGACTGGAGGAGACTCGCTGTGATGGATGTTTCTTTTGTTTTGTGTTGGTTTATGATTGTATGTGTTATTGCATATGTTTATTGCTTATTTTTATTGGTCTTATTGTTGAACTGCGGGTAATCTTTCATTTCACTGCACATTTATGTGTATGACAAATAAATTGACTATTGCATGATTCCCCATCTACCGCCGTGTCCATTTGCCAATCCCCTCGGTCATCTCAAGATCAACCTCCATTTCTAAATCATTTCAAGGTCCTAAAATAATTCACAGATAATGCCATAACATGGCATTAGTATAATTCATAAATGTAATAATAATCCAGGGAGAGGAGAGGGGTCAGGGGAGAGAGGGGGGAGGGGAGAAGGGAGAGGGGAGGGGAAAGGAGGGAGGGGAGAGGGCAGGGGAGGGGAGAGGGCAGGGGGAGGGGAGAGGGCAGGGGGAAAGGAGAGGAGGGGGAGGAGAGAGGGCAGGGAGAGGGCAGGGGAGGGGAGAGGGCAGGGGGAGGGGAGAGGGCAGGGGAGAGGGCAGGGGGAGGGGAGCGGGCAGGGGTGGGGAGAGGGCAGGGGGAGGGGAGAGGGCAGGGGGAACGGAGAGGAGGGGGAGGGGAGAGGGCAGGGGAGAGGGCAGGGGGAGGGGAGAGGGCAGGGGGAGGGGAGAGGGCAGGGGGAGGGGAGAGGGCAGGGGAGGGGAGAGGGCAGGGGAGGGGAGAGGGCAGGGGGAGGGGAGAGGGAGGGGGAAAGGAGAGGAGGGGGAGGAGAGAGGGCAGGGAGAGGGCAGGGGGAGGGGAGAGGGCAGGGGGAGGGGAGAGGGCAGGGGGAGGGGAGAGGGCAGGGGGAGGGGAGAGGGCAGGGGAGGGGAGAGGGCAGGGGAGGGGAGAGGGCAGGGGAGAGGGCAGGGGAGGGGAGAGGGCAGGGGAGGGGAGAGGGCAGGGGAGGGGAGAGGGCAGGGGAGGGGAGAGGGCAGGGGAGGGGAGAGGGCAGGGGGAGGGGAGAGGGCAGGGGGAAAGGAGAGGAGGGGGAGGAGAGAGGGCAGGGAGAGGGCAGGGGGAGGGGAGAGGGCAGGGGGAGGGGAGAGGGCAGGGGAGAGGGCAGGGGGAGGGGAGAGGGCAGGGGTGGGGAGAGGGCAGGGGGAGGGGAGAGGGCAGGGGGAAAGGAGAGGAGGGGGAGGAGAGAGGGCAGGGGAGAGGGCAGGGGGAGGGCAGGGGGAGGGGAGAGGGCAGGGGGAGGGGAGAGGGCAGGGGAGGGGAGAGGGCAGGGGAGGGGAGAGGGCAGGGGGAGGGGAGAGGGCAGGGGGAAAGGAGAGGAGGGGGAGGAGAGAGGGCAGGGAGAGGGCAGGGGGAGGGGAGAGGGCAGGGGGAGGGGAGAGGGCAGGGGAGAGGGCAGGGGAGGGGAGAGGGCAGGGGAGGGGAGAGGGCAGGGGGAGGGGAGAGGGCAGGGGGAAAGGAGAGGAGGGGAGGAGAGAGGGCAGGGAGAGGGCAGGGGGAGGGGAGAGGGCAGGGGGAGGGGAGAGGGCAGGGGGAGGGGAGAGGGCAGGGGAGGGGAGAGGGCAGGGAGAGGGGAGAGGGCAGGGGGAAAGGAGAGGAGGGGGAGGAGAGAGGTGGGGAGGGGAGGGGGGTCAGTCTGCAGCAAAGATACTAGAGGAACAAGATGGACCACTCCGTTGAAATCGCCTATACTGGTGTAGTACGCAATGGAGCCATTTTAGTAGGTAAACCCCACCGTCCGTTATGCCTCTCGCAGTGTAATCAGTGTTTTGGGGGAACAGTGTGTGTGATGATACCATTAAAATGCAGAATATTCCTCATCTATCCATTCATAGATTTTTGTTGTTTTTCTTTTTAAATGTTTCTGCAAGTTTCTGCCTACTAAAATGGCGCCGTGACGTACTACGGTTTATAGGGTCGAGTGGTCTATCTTGTTCCTCTAGTATCTTTGGTCTGCAGGTTGCAGGAGTCCGGGTTATATCTGATGTCCGAGGTGTAGATGGTGAACAGGCAAGGAGAGGACCGTCCCCTGTCGGGCCCCTGTGTTGCTCAACACCATGTCCAAGACACAGTTCTGTAGCCTGACATATTGTGTGTGTGTGTGGGGACCGGGCGTGTGTGTGTGAGTGGGGCGTGTGTGTGTGTGTGTGTGGGGACCGGGCGTATGTGTGTGTGTGGGGAACGGGCGTGTGTGTGTGTGGGGACCGGGTGTGTGTGTGAGTGCGATGTGTGTGTGTGGGGACCGGGCGTGTGTGTGTGTGTGGGGACCGGGCGTGTGTGTGTGTGTGGGGACCGGGCGTGTGTGTGTGTGTGGGGACCGGGCGTGTGTGTGTGTGTGGGGACCGGGCGTGTGTGTGAGTGGGATGTGTGTGTGTGGGGACCGGGCATGTGTGTGTGTGTGGGGACAGATCTGTGATCCTAGACCAATGGACCATCCACCCGCATCTTCGTCAGTGCAGGCTGGATGGTATTAAAAGCACTGGAGTAAAAAAACATGACTCACAGTGCTTCCTGGCTTCTCCAGGTGAGCATAGGAACGACGGAGCAGGTGGATGATGACTTCCTCAACCCCCACCTTTGTTTGGAAAGCGAACTGCAGGGGGTCCAGGTAGAGTTTAACCAGGGGTCGCAGGTGAGTGAGCACCAGCCTCTCCAGGGACTTCATGATGTGCGAGGTCAGCGCCACTTGTCTGTAGTCATTGCAGGAGCTGGGGCGCGTCCTCTTTGGTGCAGGAACCAGGCAGGATGTCTCCACATCACAGGAACCCTCTCCAGGCTCAGGCTGAAAATATGCTGGAGTACTCCACACAACTGGCTGGCACACGCCTTGTGTACCCTAGGGCTGACACCATCGGGACCCGTGGCTGTGCCTGGGCGGAGTCTGCTCAGCTCCTTCCTCACCTGCTCAGCCTTGATGGTCAAAGAAAGGGCAGAGGAAGTGGACCAGGGGGATTGAGGGAGAGAGTCTGTCGGGGAGCTACCTACCTCATTGGTGACCTTCGGACTATCCTTGTTTGGAATTTGCTGGCTTTACCATGCACTAAACATTATTCCCTTCTCACGTATCTGTACACTGTATATGGCTCAATTGTAATTTTTTAGTTTAGAGATA
This sequence comes from Rhinoraja longicauda, assembly GCF_053455715.1. Lineage (NCBI taxonomy): Eukaryota > Metazoa > Chordata > Chondrichthyes > Rajiformes > Arhynchobatidae > Rhinoraja > Rhinoraja longicauda. Next base: position 263,978 of record NC_135974.1, read on the forward strand.
CAACGCGGAAACAGGCCCTTCGGCCCACCGGGTCCATACGATCCCCGTATATTAACACTATCCTACACACACTAGGGACAATTTTTACATTTACCAAGCCAAATAACCTACATACCTGTACATCTTTGTAGTGTGGGAGGAAACCGAAGATCTCGGAGAAAACCCACGCAGGTCACGGGGAGAACGTACAAACTCCGTACAGACAACACACGTAGTCGGGATTGAACCCAGGTCTCCGGCACTGCATTTGCTGTAAAGCTGCAACTCTACCGCTGCGCCACCATGCCGCTCTGACAGTATAGCACGCAATAAAAGCTTTTCACTGTACCTCAGTACATGTGACAATAAACTAAACTAAACAGAACTGAATGCAGTGTCAGCCCAAATTATATTGCAGTATGAAGGGAGTATTGTACTGAGAGAAACAGCAAGATGGGAGAATGCATTGCAAGGGAACAGTTAGACATCAACACTGCACCTCTTCCGCAGCTAGAGCCGGCTTCAGGGTCTCGGCCCAAAACATCACAGAGATGCTGTCTGATCCGCTGAGTTACTCCAGCACTTGTGTCTATCTTCAAAAGGACAGGCTTCAGTACAAAAAAATGTAGCTAATTCTGGCATAGGCCAAACAGACCCAGTGTGTACTGTGTCACACCACGGTTACAAGCCACCTTCAGTTCCAGAGTAGTTGCAAGCCAGGCCATGCTATTATTGCTTGTTTTGCATCATTATTGTTTGCACATACTAGACTTTTTATGTTGAAGATATATACAAAGTGCTGGAGTAACTCAGCGGGGCAGGAGTAACTCAGCGGGGCAGGAGTAACTCAGCGGGGCAGGAGTAACTCAGCGGGGCAGGAGTAACTCAGCGGGGCAGGAGTAACTCAGCGGGGCAGGAGTAACTCAGCGGGGCAGGAGTAACTCAGCGGGGCAGGAGTAACTCAGCGGGGCAGGAGTAACTCAGCGGGGCAGGAGTAACTCAGCGGGGCAGGAGTAACTCAGCGGGGCAGGAGTAACTCAGCGGGGCAGGAGTAACTCAGCGGGGCAGGCGTACAGTCTACAGTCTGGAGAGAAGGATGGGTGACGTCTCGTCTAAACAAGGGTTCCAACACGAAACGTCACCCATCACTTTTCCCCACAGATGCTGCCTGTCCCACACAGTTACTCCAGCATTTGTCTATTTTTGGTATAAACCAGCATATGTTGTTCCTTCTTATGAACCTTTGTTGTTGTTGTTTATTATGGTATTTACAGAGTACTGCATTAACATATCTGTTGTGCTGCTGCAAGTAAGAATTTTATTGTTCTGTTTCAGGACAATCCCACTCACACACACACACCCCGTCCCCACACACACACACACACGCCCCACTCACACACACGCCCCGTCCCCACACACACACACACTCCCCACTCACACACACGCCCCGTCCCCACACACACACACACTCCCCACTCACACACACGCCCCGTCCCCACACACACACGCCCCGTACCCACACACACACCCCACTCACACACACGCCCCGTCCCCACACACGCCCCGTCCCCACACACGCCCCGTCCACACACACACGCCCCGTCCCCACACACACACACACACACACATGCCCCACTCACACACACGCCCCGTCCCCACACACACGCCCGGTCCCCACACACACGCCCGGTCCCCACACACACACGCCCCACTCACACACACATGCCCCGTCCCCACACCCACACACACGCCCCACTCACACACACACGACCCATCCCCACACACACACACACGCCCCATCCCCACACACACACATAAGCCCGGTCCCCACACACACACACGCCCGGTCCCCACACACACACATCCCACTCACACGCACGCCCGGTCCCCACACACACACACGCCCCACTCACACACACACGCCCCATCCCCACACTCACACGCCCGGTCCCCACACACTCACACACCCTGTCCCCACACACACACACGCCCCGTCCCCACACACACACGCGCCCCACACACATGCCCGGTCCCCACACACACACACGCCCGGTCCCCACACACACACCCCACACACACGCCCGGTCCCCACACACACACACGCCCGGTCCCCACACACACACACGCCCGGTCCCCACACACACCCCGTCCCCACACACACACGCCCTGTCCCCACACGCCCGGTCCCCACACACACACACACGCCCGGTCCCCACACACACACACGCCCCACACACACACGCCCGGTCCCCACACACACACACACACACCCCGTCCCCACACACACACACGCGCCCCACATACATGCCCGGTCCCCACACACACACACACACACACACACACACGCTCCGTCCCCACACAAACGCCCGGTCCCCACACACACGCCCCACTCACACACACACGCCCGGTCCCCACACACACACACACACAGTTACTCCAGCATTTGTCTATTTTTGGTATAAACCAGTATTTGTTGTTCCTTCTTATGAACCTTTGTTGTTGTTTATTATGGTATTTACAGAGTATTGCATTAACATATCTGTTGTGCTGCTGCAAGTAAGAATTTTATTGTTCTGTTTCAGGGCATTCCCACTCACACACACACGCCCCGTCCCCACATACACATCCGTCCCACTCACACACATGCCCCGTCCCCACTCACACACACACCCCGTCCCCACACACACACGCACACGCCACTCACACACGCCTGGTCCCCACACACGTCCCGTCCCCACACACACACACGCCCCGTCCCCACACACACGCCCCATCCCCACACACACACACTGTCCCCACACACACACACGCCCCACTCACACACTCACGCCCCGTCCCCACACACACACACACACGCCCCGTCCCCACATACACACACACACGCTCGGTCCCCACTCACACACACACGCCCGGTCCCCACTCACACACACACACACACGCCCGGTCCCCACTCACACACACGCCCCACTCACACACACACACACCCCGTCCACACACATGCCCCACTCACACACACACGCCCTGTCCCCCCACACACACACGCCCCATTCACACACACGCGCCCTGTCCCCACACACACGCCCCGTCCCCACACACCCACACGCCCTGTCCCCACACACACACACGCCCCGTCCCCACACACCCACACGCCCTGTCCCCACACACACACACACACGCCCCGTCCCCACACACACACTCCCTGTCCCCACACACCCACAGGCCCTGTCCCCACACACCCACACGCCCCGTCCCCACACACACACGCCCCACTCACACACACACGCCCCGTCCCCACACACACACGCCCCGTCCCCACACACACACGCCCCGTCCCCACACACACACGCCCCACTCACACACACGCCCCGTCCCCACACACACACGCCCCGTCCCCACACACACACACACATGCCCCATCCCCACACACACGGTCCGCCCCACACACGCCTCGCCCCACACACGCCTCGCCCCACACACACACGCCTCGCCCCACACACACACGCCTCGCCCCACAAACACACACACCCCGTCCACACTCACACACACCCTGTCCCCCCACACACGCACAATAGACAATAGACAAAAGGTGCAGGGTAGGCCATTCGGCCCATCGAGCCAGCACTGCCATTCAATGTGATCGTGGCTGATCATTCTCAATCAGTATCCCATTCCTGCCCTCTCCCCATACCCCCTGATTCCGCTATGATTAAGAGCTCTATCTAACTCTCTCTTGAAAGCATCCAGAGAATCGGCCTCCACTGGCTTCTAAGGCAGAGAATTCCACAGATTTACAACTCTCTGAGTGAAAACGTTCTTCCTTATCTCCGTTCTAAATGGCTTTCCCCTTATTCTTAAGATCCCCTCTCATCCTTCTAAATTCCAGTGTATACAAGCCCAGTCACTCCAGTCTTTCAACATACGACAGTCCCGCCATTCCGGGAATTAATCTCGTGAACCTACTACGCTGCACTCCCTCAATAGCAAGAATGTCCTTCCTCAAATTTGGAAACCAAAACTGCACACAGTACTCCAGGTGTGGTCTCACCAGGGCCCTGTACAACTGCAGAAGGACCTCTTTGTTCCTATACTCAACTCCTCTTGTCATGAAGGCCAACATGCCAATAGCTTTCTTCACTGCCTGCTGTATCTGCATGCTTACTTTCAGTGATTGATGAACAAGGACACCCAGATCTCTTTGTACTTCCCCTTTTCCTAACTTGACACCATTCAGATAATATTCTGCCTTCCTGTTCTAACCTCACATTTATCTACATTAAACTGCATCTACCATGCATCTGCCCACTCACACAACCTGTCCAAGTCACCCTGCATCCTCATAGCATCCTCCTCACAGTTCACACTGCCATCTAGCTTTGTGTCATCTACAAATTTGCTGTTACTTTTAGTCCCTTCATCTAAGTCAAGTCAAGTCAATTTTATTTGTCACATACACATAAATGTGCAGTGAAATGAAAGATTACCCACAGTCCAAAAATAAGAACAATAGAAATAAGCAATAACACACACAATCATAAACCAACACCAAACAAAAAGAAACATCCATCACAGTGAGTCCCCTCCAGTCACCTCCTGACTGTGATGGGAGGCCAGAATGTCTTTTTTCTTCCCCTGCCGTCTTCTCCCGCTGTCAGGCTGTTGAATTTGCCACGTTCCAGGCCGCGCCGGACGGTGAAAGGTCTGCAGCGGGCCGACCCAAGCCCCGCGATACAATGTATATTGTAAATAGCTGTGGTCCCAGCACCGAGCCTAGTCACTGCCTGCCATTCTGAAAAGGACCCGTTAATCCCTACTCTTTGTTTCCTGTCTGCCAACCAATTTTCGATCCATGTCAGTACCCTACCATGTGCTCTAATTTTGCCCACTAATCTCCTATGTGGGACCTCATCAAAGGCTTTCTGAAAGTCCAGGTACATTACATCCACTGGCTCTCCCTTGTTCATTTTCTTAGTTACATCCTCAAAAAATTCCAGAACATTAGTCAAGCATGATTTCCCCTTCGTAAATCCATGCTGACTCGGAACGATCCTGTTACTGCTATCCAAATGTTCCGCAATTTCTTCTTTAATAATTCTACACCACTGATGTCAGGCTAACTGGTCTATAATTTCCCGTTTTCTCTCTCCCTCCTTTCTTTAAAAGTGGGATAACATTAGCTACCTTCCAATCCATGGGAACTGAGCCTGAATCTATAGAACATTGGAAAATGATCACCAATGCGTCCACGATTTCTAGAGCCACTTCCTTAAGTACCCTGGGATGCAGACCATCAGGCCCTGGGAATTATCAGCCTTCAGTCCCATCACTCTACCCAACACCATTTCCTGCCTAATGTGAATTTCCTTCAGTTCCTCCGTCACCCTAGGACCTCTGTCCACTAGTACATCTGTGAAGACAGATCCAAAGTACCTGTTCAATTCGTCTGCATTTCCATGTTCCCCATAATAAATTCACCAGCTTCTGTCTTCAAGGGACCCACATTTGCCTTAACTATTTTTTTCCTCTTCCCATACCTAAACATAGAAACATAGAAAATAGGTGTAGGAGTAGGCCATTCGGCCCATCGAGCCTGCACCGCCATTCAATATGATCATGGCTGATCATCCAACTCAGTATCCCGTACCTGCCTTATCTCCATACCCCCTGATCCCTTTAGCCACAAGGGCCACATCTAACTCCCTCTTAAATGTAGCCAATGAACTGGCCTCAACTACCTTCTGTGGCAGAGAATTCCACAGATTCACCACTCTCTGTGTGAAAAATAACTTTCTCATCTCGGTCCTAAAAGACTTCCCCCTTATCCTTAAACGGTGACCCCTTGTTCTGGACTTCCCCAACATCGGGAACAATCTTCCCGCATCTAGCCTAAGTTTCTATAAGATCCCCCCTCAATCTTCTAAATTCCAGCGAGTACAAGCCGAGTCTATCCAGTCTTTATTCATATGAAAGTCCTGCCATCCCAGGAATCAATCTGGTGAACCTTCTCTGTACTCCCTCTATGGCAAGAATGTCTTTCCTCAGATTAGGAGACCAAAACTGTACACAATACTCCAGGTGTGGTCTCACCAATGCCATGTACAACTGCAGCAGAACCTTCCTGCTCCTATACTCAAATCCCCTCGCTATGAATGCCAACATACCATTCGCTTTCTTCACTGCCTGCTGCACCTGCATGCCTACTTTCAATGACTGGTGTACCAGGTCTCGTTGCATCTCCCCTTCTCCTAATCGGCCACCATTCAGATAATAGTCTGCTTTCCTGTTCTTGCCACCAAAGTGGATAACCTCACATTTATCCACATTATACTGCATCTGCAATGCATTTGCCCACTCACCTAACCTATCCAAGTCACGTTGCAGCCTCCTAGCATCCTCCTCACAGCTAACACTGCCCCCCAGCTTCGTGTCATCCGCAAACTTGGAGATGTTGCATTCAATTCGCTCGTCCAAATCATTAATATATATTGTAAATAGCTGGGGTCCCAGGACTGAGCCTTGCGGTACCCCACTAGTCACTGCCTGCCATTCTGAAAAGGACCCGTTTATTCCTACTCTTTGCTTCCTGTCTGCCAGCCAGTTCTCTATCCACATCAATACTGAACCCACAATACCGTGTGCTTTAAGTTTGCATACTAATCTCTTATGTGGGACCTTGTCGAAAGCCTTCTGGAAGTCCAGATATAACACATCCACTGGTTCTCCCTTATCCACTCTACTAGTTACATCCTCGAAAAATTCTATAAGATTCGTCAGACATGATTTACCTTTCATAAATCCATGCTGACTTTGTCCAATGATTTCACCTCTTTCCAAATGTGCTGCTATCCCATCTTTAATAACTGACTCTAGCATTTTCCCCACTACCGATGTTAGACTAACTGGTCTGTAATTCCCCGTTTTCTCTCTCCCTCCCTTTTTGAAAAGTGGGGTTACATTAGCTACCCTCCAGTCCTCAGGAACTACTCCAGAATCTAAAGAGTTTTGAAAAATTATCACTAATGCATCCACTATTTCTGGGGTTACCTCCTTAAGCACTCTGGGATGCAGCCTATCTGGCCCTGGGGATTTATCGGCCTTTAATCCATTCAATTTACCTAACACCACTTCCCAACTAACCTGGATTTCACTCAGTTCCTCCTTCTCATTTGACCCCTGGTCCCCTGCTATTTCCGGCAGATTATTTATGTCTTCCTTAGTGAAGACAGAACCAAAGTAGTTATTCAATTGGTCTGCCATGTCCTTGTTCCCCATGATCAATTCACCTGTTTCCGACTGCAAGGGACCTACATTTGTTTTAACTAGTCTTTTTCTCTTCACATATCTATAAAAGCTTTTGCAGTCAGTTTTTATGTTCCCTGCCAGTTTTCTTTCATAATCTATTTTCCCTTTCCTAATTAAGCCATTTGTCCTCCTCTGCTGGACTCTGAATTTCTCCCAGTCCTCTGGTAGGCTGCTTTTTCTTGCTAATTTGTACACTTCATCTTTTGTTTTGATACTATCCCTAATCTCCCTTGTTAGCCATGGATGCACTACCTTCCCTGATTTATTATGTTGCCAAACTGGGATGAACAGCTTTTACTATCCTTGTTTATATTATTGACTAGCTTACCATCGTACCTCATCGTTTATATTATTGACTAGCTTACCATCGTACCTCATCTTTTCTCCCCATATTGCCTTTTCAGTTATAAGAAAATAACTGCAGATGCTGGTACAAATCGAAGTTTTTTATTCACAAAATGCTGGAGTAACTCAGCAGGTCGGGCAGCATCTCGGGAGAGAAGGAATGGGTGACGTTTCGGGTCGAGACCCTTCTTCAGACTGATGTCAGGGGGGCGGGACAAAGGAAGGATATAGGTGGAGCGCATCCCAGCCAGGGTACAATGCAGGGCACGGAAGGAAAACTGTTCAGAAAAGTGGCAGATGGACTGTTGGAGCCGGTAGTCCGGGTTGGGTCCGAATTGGGAGGTCTGGAAATGGAGCTGGAAACCACGAGGCAGAAGATGGAGGCGCAGGCAAGTCCCAAGAAAGCAGATGCGGCTGTGGTAGCGAGTCTGGGTCAAGATGTGGTCGTACAGTAGGAGGGCAGGAGAAATCACAGAGGGGGAGCAGCGAGAGAGCATGTTGCTAAACTCTCGTCGAAGAGAGGAGGAGAACTTCTTCAAAGTGGACATACAAAGTGGACATACCTTTTCAGTTATCTTCTGTAGCTCTTTAAAAGAGTCCCAATCCTCTGGCTTCCCGCTCATCTTTGCTATGTTATACTTCTTTTTTATTTTTATATTGTCCTTGACTTTCCTTGTCAACCACGGTCGCCCCTTACTCCCCTTAGAATCTTCGTTCCTCTTTGGAATGAACTAATCCTGCACCTTCTGTATTATTCCCAGAAATACCTGCCATTGTTGTTCCACTGTCTTCCCTGCTAGGGTCTCTTGCTCAACTGCAATACTGACACTTCCGATTTTCCCTTCTCCCTCTCAAATTGTAGATTAAAACATATCATACGCCCCGTCCCCACACACACACGCCCTGTCCCCTCACACACGCCCCGTTCCCACTCATACACACACACGCACACATGCCCCCACACACGCGCGCGCCCCAACCCACTCACACGCGTGCCTCGACCCACACTCACACGTAGAGCTGCTGCCTCACAGCACCAGAGACACGGGTTCAATCCTGATTATGGGTGCTGTCTGTATGGAGTTTGTACATTCTCCCTGTGACCGCGTGGGTTTTCACCGGGTGCTCCGGTTTCCTCTCACACTCTAAAGATGTAAAGGTTTGTAGGACAGACATCAAAATGCTGGAGAAACTCAGCGGGTCAGACAGCATCTCTGGAGAAAAGGAATAGGTGACGTTTTGGGTCGAGACCCTTCTTCAGAAGGTGTGCTGTTCCTCCAATTTGCATTTGGCCTCACTCAATGGAGGAGGTCTAGGACAGAAATGTCAGTGTGGGAAGGGGAAGGGGAGTTAAAGTGTTTGGCAACCTGGAAATCAGGTAGGCCTGTTCATAAAGTGTGGGGAAGTCCAAAGCCAATCCCTTGCCAATCACCCATTCCATTCCCTGTAGACTATCTGAAGCAGGATCAGTCAGTCTGAAGCCCTTGCACCCTCTTCAACCCTACATTCAGATGGCTGGCTATACATCCTCCCCAATGCCATGATAGCCAACATTGCTCTCCACTGATGTCACCCAGCTCCGCTCATTTGCCAGTTGGAGGGATGGCTGGAGGGTTCGGCGGGGGTCTGACAGTGGCGGGTTAGGGGGGGTCCCACAGTGCAGGGTTAGGGGGGTCCCACGGTGGAGGGTTAGAGGGGGTCCCACGGTGGAGGGTTATGGGGGGGTCCCACAGTGGTGGGTTAGGGGGGGTCCCACAGTGGAGGGTTAGGGGGGGTCCCACAGTGGAGGGTTAGGGGAGGTCCCACAGTGGAGGGTTAGGGGGGGTCTCGCAGTGGAGGGTTAGGGGGGGTCCTACAGTAGAGGGTTAGGGGGGTCCCACAGTGGAGGGTGGAGGGTTAGGGGGGGTCCCACAGTGGAGGGTGAGAGGGGGTCCCACAGTGGAGGGTGGAGGGCTAGAGGGGTCCCACTGGGGAGGGTGGAGGGTTAAGGGGGTCCCACTGGGGAGGGTGGAGGGTTAGGGGGGGTCCCACTGGGGAGGGTGGAGGGTTAAGGGGGTCCCACTGGGGAGGGTGGAGGGTCCCACTGGGGAGGGTGGAGGGTCCCACTGGGGAGGGTGGAGGGTTAAGGGGGTCCCACTGGGGAGGGTGGAGGGTTAGGGGGGTCCCACTGGGGAGGGTGGAGGGTTAGGGGGGTCCCACGTTGCATCTCCACCCCTGCGCCACTGTGCTGCTCTACTCTCAAAGCTGACATCTCTAGTGTTAGACACTAAAGCCAAAGCCCCACCTGCTCTGTCAGGTGGAAGGAATCAGAGAAAAGGAGGAAAGGAGAAAATAATGGAGTAGCTCAGTGGGTCAGGCAGCATCCCTGGAAAACATGATCAGTCTAAAGCAAGGTCCTGAGCCGAAACGTCATCTATCCATGTTCTCCAGGGATGCTGCCTGACCCGCTGAGCTACTCCAATATTTTGTGTCTTTCCTTGGTAGACCAGCATCTGTAATTCCTAGTTTCTACAGCGAAAAAGAGGAGGTCATTTAACCATCGTCTGTCCCTCATCATTGTTTTTACCATCCTGACATGAAGATATCTCGCCATTTCTCTGATACGCCAGAGATTGCATGGAGGGACTTGATAGAAGTATATAAAATGATGAGAGGCATAAATAGGGCAGGCAGTCAGAACCCAGGGTTCTGTGTCCCCAGGGTGGAAATATCAAAAGCTGGAGGGCATAGCTTTAAGGTGAGAGGGGTAAAGTTTAATGTAGATGTGCGGGCAAGTTATTCTTTTAAAACAGAGGGTGGTGGGTGCCTGGAACATGCTGCCAGGGGTGGTGGTGGAGGCAGATACAATAGTGGCATATAGGAGACTTGTGAGTAAGCACATGGATGTGCAGGTAATGGAAGGAGATGTATCACGCACAGGTGGATGAGATGTGGTCTTGGGCCTGTTCCTGTGCTGTACTGTTCTATGTTCTATTTCTTCATCATTGGTCAGCATAAATCCTCACCACCAGAAGGGCTGCAGCTGGTCAAAGTCCATTAGGAACGCACGATAATCACTGACAATCACTGATAATCACGGTCTGCACCTGAGCTGGAATGGAACCAATGTCCTAGGGGGAGTGTTTGCTAGTGCTGTTGGGGAGGATTTAAACTAATGTGGCAGGGGGATGGGAGCAGGAGCAGAGAGACAGAGGAGTGTAAAATGAGGGTAGAAGCAACAGGTAGCAAGGTGAAAAGTAAAAGTGGCAGGCAGACAAATCCAGGGCAAAAATCAAAAAGGGCCACTTTTCAACATAATTGTATAAGGGGTAAGAGAGTTGTAAAAACAAGCCTGAAGGCTTTGTGTCTCAATGCAAGGAGTATACGTAATAAGGTGGATGAATTAAATGTGGAGATAGTTATTAATGATTATGATATAGTTGGGATTACGGAGACATGGCTCCAGGGTGACCAAGGCTGGGAGCTCAACATCCAGGGATATTCTATATTCAGGCGGGATAGACAGAAACGAAAAGGAGGTGGGGTAGCGTTGCTGGTTAGAGAGGAGATTAAAGCAGTGGAAAGAAAGGACATTAGCTTGGAGGATGTGGAATCGATATGGGTAGAGCTGCGAAACACTAAGGGGCAGAAAATGCTAGTGGGAGTTGTGTACAGGCCACCTAACAGCAGTAGTGAGGTTGGGGATGGCATCAAACAGGAAATTAGAAATGCGTGCACTAAAGGTGCAGCAGTTATAATGGGTGACTTCAATCTACATATAGATTGGGTGAACCAAACTGGCAGGGGTGCTGAGGAAGAGGATTTCTTGGAATGTTTGCGAGATGGTTTTCTAAACCAACATGTCGAGGAACCAACGAGAGAGCAGGCCATTCTAGACTGGGTATTGAGTAATGAGGAAGGGTTAGTTAGCAGTCTTGTTGTGCGAGGCCCCTTGGGCAAGAGTGACCATAATATGGTGGAGTTCTTCATTAGGATGGAGAGTGACAAAGTCAATACAGAAACAACGGTTCTGAACTTAAAGAAAGGTAACTTTGAGGGTATGAGACGTGAATTGTCCAAGATAGACTGGCAATTTATACTTAAAGGGTTGACGGTGGACATGCAATGGAAGGCATTTAAAGATTGCATGGATGAACTACAACAATTGTTCATCCCAGTTTGGCAAAAGAACAAACCAGGAAAGGTAGTGCATCCGTGGCTAACAAGGGAAATCAAGGATAGTATTAAAACAAAAGATGAAGCATATAAATTAGCGAGAAAAAGTATCATACCAGAGGACTGGGAGAAATTCAGAGTCCAGCAGAGGAGGGCAAAGGGCTTAATTAGGAAAGGGAAAATAGATTATGAGGGAAAACTGGCAAGGAACATAAAAACTGACTGCAAAAGCTTTTATAGATATGTCAAGAGAAAAAGATTAGTTAAGACAAATGTAGGTCCCTTGCAGTCGGAAACAGGTGAATTGATCATAGGGAACAAGGAGATGGCAGACCAATTGAACAAATACTTTGGTTCTGTCTTCACTAAGGAAGACATAAACCGTCTGCCAGAAATAGCAGGGGACCGGGGGTCTAATGAGATGGAGGAACTGAGGGAAATCCAGGTTAGTCGGGAAGTGGTGTTAGGTAAATTAAATGGATTAAAGGCAGATAAATCCCCAGGGCCAGATAGGCTGCATCCCAGAGTGCTTAAGGAAGTAGCCTCAGAAATAGTGGATGCATTAGTGATAATTTTTCAAAACTCTTTAGATTCTGGAGTAGTTCCTGAGGACTGGAGGGTAGCTAATGTAACCCCACTTTTTAAAAAGGGAGGGAGAGAGAAAACGGGGAATTATAGACCAGTTAGCCTAACATCGGTAGTGGGGAAAATGCTAGAGTCAGTTATTAAAGATGTGATAGCATCACATTTGGAAAGTGGTGAAATCATCGGACAAAGTCAGCATGGATTTATGAAAGGCAAATCATGACTGACGAATCTTATAGAATTTTTCGAGGATGTAACTAGTAGAGTGGATAAGGGAGAACCAGTCGATGTGTTATATCTGGACTTTCAGAAGGCCTTCGACAAGGTCCCACATAGGAGATTGGGGTACAAACTTAAAGCACACGGTATTGGGGGTTCAGTGTTGAGGTGGATAGAGAATTGGTTGGCAGACAGGAAGCAAAGAGTAGGAATAAACGGGTCCTTTTCGGAATGGCAGGCAGTGACTAGTGGGGTACCGCAAGGCTCAGTGCAGGGACCCCAGTTATTTACAGTATATATTAATGATTTGGACGAGGGAATTGAATGCAATATCTCTACGTTTGCGGATGACACGAAGCTGGGTGGCAGTGTGAGCTGCGAGGAGGATGCTAGGAGGCTGCAGAGTGACTTGGATAGATTAGGAGAGTGGGCAAATGCATGGCAGATGCGATATAATGTGGATAAATGTGAGATTATCCACTTTGGCGGCAAGAACAGGAAAGCAGAGTATTACCTGAATGGTGGCCAATTAGGAAAAGGGGAGATGCAACGTGACCTGGGTGTCATGGTGCACCAGTCATTGAAAGCAAGCGTGCAGGTGCAGCAGGCAGTGAAGAAAGCAAATGGTATGTTAGCATTCATAGCAAGAGGATTTGAGTTTAGGAACAGGGAGGTTCTGCTACAGTTGTACAGGGCCTTGGTGAGACCGCACCTGGAGTATTGTGTACAGTTTTGGTCTCCTAATCTGAAGAAAGACATTCTAGCCTTAGAGGGAGTACAGAGAAGGTTCATCAGATTGATCCCTGGAATGGCAGGACTTTCATATGAAGAAAGACTGGATAGACTAGGGTTATACTCGCTGGAATTTAGAAGACTGTGGGGGATCTTATTGAAACATATAAAATTCTTAAGGGGTTGGAGAGGCTAGATGCGGGAAGATTGTTCCCGATGTTGAGGAAGTCCAGAACCAGGGGTCACAGCTTAAGGATAAGGGGGAAGTCTTTTAGGACCGAGATGAGAAAACATTTCTTCACACAGAGAGTGGTGAGTCTGTGGAATTCTCTGCCACAGAAGGTAGTTGAGGCCAGTTCATTGGCTATATTTAAGAGGGAATTAGATGTGGCCCTTGTGGCTAAAGGGATCAGGGGGTATGGAGAGAAGGCAGGTACAGGTTACTGAGCTGGATGATCAGCCATGATCATATTGAAAGGCGGTGCAGGCTCGAAGGGCCGAATGGCCTACTCCTGCACCTATTTTCTATGTTTCTATGTTTCTATGACACAAGTAATAGTAACAGCCCTCAGAATTATCAATAAGCCTCACTCAACAAAATTTTATTGACCCAAGTCTTGAAAAGATCAATTTACGAGTCAAAGTTTGAGTCTAATCAAGTCCAGTTCCTTTGTGTGAAAACATATTTTGTAATTTCCCTGCAAAGCCGTGTCTCTTGCTCTGAATTCCTCCAGAGAAATTGTAACTCCATCACCCCACAGACTGCAGCCCAGACCCTGACACCCACAACAGTGTATGATCTTAACACACAAGAGACCATAAGATGTTGGATCTTGAGCAAAAAACAAACTGTTGGTGGAAATGCACACAAAATGCTGCAGAGCGTACAGAGCGATAGCTCTTTTAAATACTGATCAGAAGATATTAGTGAAAATCTTAGCTCATAGATTAAGTCTAGTTATAGATAAATTGATACACCCCGACCAATCAGGCTTTATAGCTAAACGATATTCATTTTTCAATTTGAGACGCTTGTTCAATATAATATATTCAAATAGACTATTAAACGAAGATTTAGCAATCATTTCGCTAGATGCTGAAAAAGCATTTGATCAAGTAGAATGGCCCTATCTTTTCTCAGTGATGGAAAAATTTCAATTAGGTGAAAATTTTTGTTCATGGGTGAAACTTTTATATACATCCCCAACAGCTAGAATATTAACTAATCAAATGCTGTCATCCAAATTTCATTTATTTAGGGGTTGTAGACAAGGATGCCCACTATCTCCGCTTCTATTTGCCCTCGTTATAGAACCACTTGCTGAGAGTATTAGATCAAATTCAGATATTCATGGTTATAACACTAAACATACAACCAATAAAATTTCTTTATATGCGGATGATGTATTAATATACATTACAAATCCTGAAATTAGCATTCCGAATTTATTAAATCTCATAACTCAATTTGGTTCATTTTCAGGTTATAGAATTAACTGGTACAAAAGTGAAATTATGCCAATAATGGAGCAAAATCCGGCCATACTTCAACAATTTCCTTTTAAAATTGCCTATGAAAAGTTTAAATATCTTGGAATTTACGTGACTAGGAAATATACTTCTTTATTTAAATTAAATTTTCCTCCTTTACTTACTAAATTACATAGAAATATCCAATTTTGGAAAACACTCCCTATATCATTAGTTGGTCGTAGTAATGCTATAAAGATGATCTTTCTTCCACAGCTACTATACTTATTTCAAGCAATTCCGATCTATCTTCCAAAAAAGTTTTTTTTTTAAAATTGATTCAATTATTACTAATTTTATTTGGGACTACAAGACTCATAGAATAAATAAAAGTCATCTATTAAGTCTAAAACTAATGGAGGAATTGCCTTACCTAACTTCTTATTTTATTATTGGGCGGTTAATATTAAAAATATAACCTGCTGGTTGGATGACACTGATCAACAACCGGATTGGTTAAAGATGGAGAAAGAGGATTGTTTACCATTTGATATTGGTGCGATCCTCTTAGCTCCAATAAATTTAAATTAAAAAACATATGGAGGTAATCCGATTATACACAGTGTTATCCGTACCTGGAAACAATTAAAACTTACTTTAAAACTGAGTAAATTATCTGCTTTCCTCCCTATTGCGAATAACCCTTCTTTTAAACCGTCTGTCTTAGATAGAGGATTTGTTCAATGGAAAAGTTATGGAATTAAAAGGGTGGGAGATCTTTATCATAAGGGAACTTTTCTTTCTTTTCAGGATTTACAGCAGAAGTACGGATTACATGTTAATAATTATTTTAGATATTTACAACTTAGAGATTATGTAAAATTACACATGCAAGAATATAAATTTAGAGGTCCAGAAACTCTTGATGTATGCCTGAATCGACATTATAATTCAAATAAATTAATATCCTTTATTTATAATACTCTCCTAGATACTGACATTCCGTCATCAGAATCATATAGACGAGCATGGGAGGACGAATTGAACCAACTCATAATGCAAGATATATGGGATGAAAGTTTACAACATATACACCAATGTTCATTAAATACTAGACATTCCTTAATACAATTTAAAATAATACATAGATTACATTATTCGAAGACGAAATTAAATAGGATTTTTCCTAGTATCTCTCCTATTTGTGATAAATGTCAATTTCAAGAAGCTAATTTAACTCATATTTTCGTAACTTGCATAAAAATGCAAAATTTCTGGTTGGATATTTTAAAAATAGTTTCTAAAGTTATCGACAAGCAATTGGATATGGATCCAAAATTAATTATATTAGGATTATCAGAACATATTACAAACTTTACAACAAGTCAGGTACATTTTCTTGATTACAGTTTAATAACTGCGAAAAAATTAATACTTAAATTTTGGAAAAAACCAATAACCCCCACAATTAAAATGTGGACTACGGAAATGACAGAAACCCTGCATTTGGAAAAAATAAGATTTGCCTTAATTGACAAACCTGATTTATTTTTTAAAATATGGTCTCCATTTATTGAATTTTTAGAAAAGTAAATGGGTTTGACACAGGACTAAAATAAAAATTTTAAATTAAAAGTTGAAACTTGAGTTTAGGATTGGATGTACAACTGCGGTTATTGTCTCCCGGATCTACCCCCTTTAATTTTTATAGTTATACCTTTTTTTTTATTCTCTCTTCCCAATAGTTTATAGTTTTTTTTTCTTTCTTCTTTATTTTTTATTTTCTCTCTTTAAAAATTTTAAAATTGAAGCTATGTAAAAACTTTGTAACAAATTTGTCTTTTATTTCTATCTGTACATGTGCTTTTCACAAAAAAAAAAAAAAAAAAAAATGCTGCAGTAACTCAGCGGGACAGGCAGCATCTCTGGAGATCAGTCTGAAGAAGGGTCTCGACCCGAAACGTCACCCATTTCTTCTCTAGAATGCTGCCTGTCCTGCTGAGTTACCAGCATTTTGTGCCTATCTTCGGTTTAAACCAGCATCTGCAGTTCCTTCCCACACAAACTGCTGGTGGAACTCTGCATGCAGCATCTGTGGAGAGAAATGCAGACGACATTTCAGATCTGGACATTAGTATAAAGGTGCTGACCAAAAAAATCATCTGCCCATTCTATGTGAATTTAGGTTTCTGACTATCCTATCAAATCCTCTTAACCTATCAGTATCATCTTATGATCAATGTTCACTGCTGAACCTTGCCGTTTGTGGGAACTCAGTTTATGCAAATTGACTGCAGTTCACCATATTGCATCAGAAACTATAGCTCCAAAAGCAAATGCAGGAATGTTGGGACATCATGGAACTGGGAAAGTGCCGGACAAATGTAGGCTGTACCATGACTCCAAACATTAAACAATGTGTATGCCATGCTGTCTTATGTTTTTATCTAATCATTTAAATTGCTGCTGGACACAATGATATTGAATGTTCATAAGTTCAGAAGTTCCAGGAGCAGCATTGGTTTATTCAGCCCATCAAATCTACTCCAGCAAGCAATCATTGCTGATCGATCTTTCTGCCTTCTCCCCATGGCCCCTGACACCCGTACTAATCAAGAATCTGTCAAGCTCTACCGTAAAAATATACATTGACTTGGTCACCACAACTATCTGTGGCAATGAATTCCACAGATTCACCACCCTCTGACTAAAGATTTTCTCGTCTCCTTTCTAAAGGAACATCCTTTAATTCTGATGCGATGGTCTCTGGTCCTAGACTCTCCCACTAGTGGAATTGAACGCAATAAATTGACCAAGAATAGCAACAGGGGCAATCAGTCCATGCTTCATGCCTGCACCACCATGCAGCAAGATCACAGCAGATCACTCAGTTTTCATTCTTCTGGGAATCTATCGCCAAAGCCTAAAATTCACTGCCCTCTGCAGAAATCTCTTCTCAGTCGTTTATTCCAAGGCTGTTACCTCCGGGGTCTAGACTCCTTAAGCCATGGGAAGCATTCTCCTTCCATCTATTTTTAAGACCTCTGAGGATATTATGTGTTTCAGTGAGATCACCAAAAGATCGCATGCTTCACATGGTTTGATCAATAGGTCTCCCATTAATTCATGTACTTTCAAATAGTTGAAAGTCTGAAGGGCTTCGACCTGAAACGTCACCTATTCCTTTTCTCCAGAAATGCTGCCTGACCCACTAAGTTTTTTGAAAATATTCCAAAGATAGACGCAATCTGGTAGGTGACAGAAAAAGATTCACACATTACATGATGAGGTATGAGATTCACGTCACCCTGATGTATCTTAGCCAAAATCCATGCGCACTCTGCCTGCTGAGTGCTTCAGGTGGAAGCAGTCTTATTCTATCATTTAATGGCATCAGGACAACTGGACTTCAACTGCCTTTGGTTCATATTCTTTTGCACCTTTTCCTAACAAAACTCAGTCCCAAAGGCTCCAATTTATTGTCTCAAAACTCTCTGGGGGAGCACTGTTCCATATTTCCACTGCACTTTCTGAAAAGGTATTTCTGACATCATTCACCAATTATCCCACTGAAATGTTAAGGGTTGTATAGCACAGAAACAGGACCTTCAGCCCACCGTGTCCATGCTACCCCCGTACCTATCTACTCTAAACCCATGCATTAGGGCCATGGTCTTCTCCGCCTGGGCGATTCAAGTACTTTCATGTTTGCATCTCCCCACCATGGGAAATGGTATTTCCACTGTAGGCGGTTGGAAACATACACTTTAAACACTGAAAATAAACACAAAATGCTAGAGTAACTCAGCGGACGGAACAGGCAGCATCTCTGGAGAGAAGGAATGGGTGACGTTACAGGTCGAGACCCTTCTTCTTCCACCAACAACAAGGGGCGGCACGGGCACAATGGTAGAGGTGCTGCCTTACAGCACTTACAACGCCAGAGACCCAGGTTCGATCCTGGCTATGGGTGCTTGTCTGTACAGAGTTTGTACATTCTCCCCGTGACCTGCGTGGGTTTTCTCCAAGAACTTTGGTTTCCTTCCACATTCCAAAGAAGTACAGGTTTGCAGGTTATCTGGCTTGGTATAAATGTAAAAAATGTCCCTTGTGTAGGATAGTGTTAATGTGTGGGGATCGCTGATCAGTACGGACTCGGTGGGCAGAAGGACCTGTTTTCGCACTGTATCTCTAAAATAAACGAAAAAATCTCCTCTGCCTAGCAGGGCTGGTCCTTACTCTTAACAACTTCTCCTTCAACTCCTTTGCCTGTCCCGCTGAGTTGCTCCAGCATTTTGTGTCTATCTTCAGAGCATCTGTGATTTCTTCCTATACACTTTAAACACCATCTGATCTCCGCTTCCTAAATGAAGATCAATTTTCATGGGATTACATTCAATCATTCCTTCCAAAGGTCAGTTCTGGCAAAATATTGTGCGGTGAAATTTTATGATTTCACATATGCCCTCATATTTTAAAAATGATTTTTA
Organism: Rhinoraja longicauda; assembly: GCF_053455715.1. Classification (NCBI taxonomy): domain Eukaryota; kingdom Metazoa; phylum Chordata; class Chondrichthyes; order Rajiformes; family Arhynchobatidae; genus Rhinoraja; species Rhinoraja longicauda. The sequence goes on from NC_135974.1 coordinate 283,252, forward strand.
AACGTTATGCGTAGTTTTTCATCCCCAGCAGAAGGAGCCATTTGGTGAATAACAGTGGTTGAGGTAAATCAAGATAATCAAAAATAGAACAGTAGAGGACAGGAACTGGCCCTTCAGACCCAAGGTCTGGGGTGAACATGATGCCGTTAAGCTAATCTCCTCTGCCTGCACTTCATATCCATGCGTCCATCCAGAAGCATCTTAAACTCCACTCTGGCCATCACCACCCCTGGCTCCAGGTACCCACCACCCTCTGTGCCCCACACATCTCCTTTATTCTCTGCCCCTCTCACCATAAATCTATGTCGTCTAGTCTTGGACATTTGCACGCTGGGCTTCTGACTGTCTACTCTCTATGCCTCTCATAATGTTCTACATCCATCAGGTCTCCCCTCAACCACTGGCGTTCTAGAGATCACCACTGAGTGACTGGCAGGAGCAGATGGCACAAGTACAATTTGCAACAGGTAAATTTAGCACCAAGGTCAGGAAGTGATTCGTAGAACCAGCAATAAGTGTTGGGAAATGTGTTTCAGGATAGAAAACTGAGAGGTAACAGCCATCTAAGCAGCTGGCCAGTGGTATGGAAGGATGTTGCTTGAATAAACTAAGATGGTCCAAGTAGTGTGCCTCTTCCGTTTCAACAACTGGTAAAGCACTTTCAGAGTATATGTAATGATAGGCATGGATGTAAAATAGGACCTGGATAGGTACAGAAGGGAGTCTAAACAAAGGTCACAGATCTACCATGTCCAGAATGATTTTATATATAAACTTAATATGTGGATAGACACAAAATGCTGGAGTAACTCAGCGGGACAGGCAGCATCTCTGGAGAGAAGGAATGGGTGACATTTAGGATAAAGATCCTTCTTCAGACCATGTGGCTCACTTTAAAATACATACAACCTGCAGGAAGTTGAAGATATTTTAAATAGCTATCGACACTCGTTTTATAGTAAGCTATTCAAAGTGGGGGCATCCATGTAGTGCTAAAGTGAGGGGGAATGTCTTCCTGCAGAGTTGGCAGTGTCTGCAATCCTGTAGCAATGGGAGCTGGTGTTCTCAGTTGAGTGAATCCAAAGCTGTTGCCAGCATTTTGTCACCTAGGAAATTAATTGGGAAATGAGTGGATTTGATAGGAAAGGGCAGATGTGTCTATATTAGCCATGATCTTATTGAAAGTGGAGTAGACATCTGTGACCACATGCACTTAGAGATATGTTGTTCCTCCTTCATGATCACTGGGTCTGAATCCAGGAATACTCTCCCGCAGCACCGTGGGGGTATGTTAACGTTCAAGCAGGCAGCTTGTGAGCACCGCCTCGAGAAACTCGGGATGGATGGTAAATGACTTTGCCAGCAACGCCCATCAATATAGAGGTACTCCTTCTGGATTACAAGCCAACGCCCTCAAGTGGTCGAAGGAAAGAACAAAATTCAATAGCATGTCTAATAAAAAATGTGCAGGAAGGAACTGCAGATGCTGGTTTCAACCGAAGATAGACCCAAAAAGCTGGAGTAACTCAGCGGGTCAAGCAGCATCTCTGGAGAAAAGGAATAGTAACGTTTCGGGTCGAGTCTGAAGAAGGGTCTTGACCCAAATCGTTACCTATTCCTTTTCTCCAGAGATGCAGTCTGACCCGCTGAGTTACACCAACATGTTGTGTCTATCTTCTCATTAAAATGTCATTGGACATTTCTGCTGCTCAGCTAAGCTGGCCTTCTGTCCTCTGTTGGAATTTATGTTTGAACTTTGAAGCAATAAGTGGATATGACAACGTATGCAAATGTTTACTTTAGTTTAGTTTAGAGATACAGCACGGAAACAGGCTCTTTGGCCCATTGAGTCCGCACCAACTAGTAGTCTCCGCACACTAACACTATCCTACAAATTTACAATTTTACCAAGCCAATTAACTTCCACATCTGTGCGCCTTTGGAGTATGGGAGGAAACGGGAGCACCCGGAGAAAACCCACGTGGTCATAGAATTATAGAGTGATAGTGTGGAAACAGGCCCTTCGGCCCAACTCGCTCACACCTGTGTTTCCCCGCTGCATTTCTCAACTACATTAGTCCTACTTGCCCGCGCTTGGTCCATAACCCTCTAAACCTGTCCTATCCATGTACCTGTCTAACTGTTTCTTAAACAATGGGATAGTCCCAGCCTCAACTACCTCCTCTGGCAGCTAGTTCCATACACCCACCACCCTTTGTGTGAAAAGGTTACCCCTCGGATTCCTATTAAATCTTTTTCCCTTCACCTTGAACCTATGTCCTCTGGTCCTCGATTCCCCTACTCTGGGTAAAAGACTGTGCATCTGCCCGATCTATTCCTCTCATGATTTCGTACACCTCTATAAGGTCCCCCCTTATCCTCCTGCGCTCCAAGGAATAGAGTCCAGCCTGCTCAACCTCTCCCTGTAGCTCACACCCTCCAGTTCTGGCAGCATCCTTGTAAATCTTTTCTGAACCCTTTCCAGCTTCCAGCTTGACAACATGGTGCCCAGAACTGAACACAATATTCTAAATACGGTCTCACCAACGTCTTATACAACTGCAACATGATCTCACCAACACCTTATACAACTGCAAAATGACCTCCTAACTTCTATACTCAATACTCTGACTGATGAAGGCCAAAGTGCCAAAAGCCTTTTTGACCACATTATCTACCTGCGACTCGACCTTCAAAGAACCATGCACCTGTACATGGTCACAGGGGGAATGTACAAACTCCGTACCCACAGCACCCATAGTCAGTATTGAACCTGGGTCTCTGGCGCTGTAAGGCAGCAACTCCATCACTGCGCCACCGTGCCGCCCAATGGTTATATGCAATTCTAGAAGGGATCTGACAAAATCTCCTGAGAGATTGCTAGCTGGAGTTGTAGCTCATGAAACTGAAAGCATATTATTAAAGTGACTGGGAATGGCTGAAAACAGATTATTCCGCTCCTGTATCTCAATTATGTAAAATGATTCTTATGTTGAAGCACAATATGGGGCTAAGCTGGTTTAATGTATTCCCGGGACCTTATCTAACAACAGAGTCAAAGCATTGTACAGCAGGGAAACAGGCTCATCGACCCAACCTGTCTACACCAAGTTAGCACACTGGGCTAGTCACATTTGTTTCCATCAGGTACATAACCCTCTGAACCTTTCTATCTAAATGGCCTGTGAAAATCCTAATGTTCATCATATCATCATATATCTACAGCCGGAAACAGGCCTTTTCGGCCCTCCAAGTCCGTGCCGCCCAGTGATCCCCGTACATTAACACTATCCTACACCCACTAGGGACAATTTTTACATTTACCCAGCCAATTAACCTACATACTTGTACGTCTTTGGAGTAGTGTTATCCACTACTACAGCTTCATTCCAGATACAGACTACTCCCTGCATGAAAAACTTGCCCATCCCACCCAAATCCACCAGCCTGTTCTATTTACACATTTGAAGAAGGGTCCCGACCCGAAACGTCACCCCTCGTTTTTCTCCAGAGATGCTTCCTGACCCGCTGAGTTACTCCAGCACTCTGTGAAATGTCACCTATCCATGTTCTCCAGAGATGCTGCCTGACCCGCTGAGTTACTCCAGCACTCTGTGAAACGTCACCTATCCATGTTCTCCAGAGATGCTGCCTGACCCGCTGAGTTACTCCAGCACTCTGTGAAACGTCACCTATCCATGTTCTATAGACAATAGACAATAGGTGCAGGAGTAGGCCATTCGGCCCTTCGAGCCAGCACCACCATTCAATGTGATCATGGCTGATCATTCTCAATCAGTACCCCGTTCCTGCCTTCTCCCCATACCCCCTGCCTCCGCTATCCTTAAGAGCTCTATCTAGCTCTCTCTTGAATGCATTCAGGGAACTGGCCTCCACTGCCTTCTGAGGCAGGGAATTCCACAGATTTACAACTCTCTGACTGAAAAAGTTTTTCCTCATCTCCGTTATGTTTCGATAAGATCCCCTCTCATCCTTCTAAATTCCAGTGTATACAAGCCTAGTCGCTCCAGTCTTTCAACAGATGACAGTCCCGCCATTCCGGGAAATAAACTAGTAAACCTACGCTGCACGCCCTCAATAGCAAGAATATCCTTCCTCAAATTTGGAGACCAAAACTGCACACAGTACTCCAGGTGTGGTCTCACCAGGGCCCTGTACAACTGCAGAAGGATTCTCCAGAGATGCTGCCTGACCCACTGAGTTACTCCAGCATTCTGTGAAATGTCACCCATTTCTTCTCTCCAGAGATGCTGCCTGACCCGTTGAGTTACTCCAGCACTCTGTGAAACGTCACCTATCCATGTTCTCCAGAGATGCTGCCTGACCCGCTGAGTTACTCCAGCACTCTGTGAAACATCACCTATCCATGTTCTCCACAGATGCTGCCTGACCCGCTGAGTTACTCCAGCACTTTGTGTCATTTCACAATCAGTTGTTTCCTCTCATTTTACAAAGTCCATTAGTTCCAGACTCCCTGGTCATTCAGTTACTTTTTCCACCCTATCAAGATGCAGATGTGTTGGGATTTCAGGGTCTCTCCTACTGCCCCAGATAGGTGTCACCAAAGGCCTTGCCGATCTCCAATAGACCCCATCTGCCTGATCCACCTACTGGCTTACTTCTTCAAACAAACTCAATTAAATTCATGAGACACACCTCTGGCACACACAAAGCCACGCTGACTGTCCCTACCCAATGCTAATGTGAAAGGGGCAACGTTTAAAGATGTGTGGGGCAAGCTTTTGTTTTGGTGGGGGGCCTGGGCTGCCAGGGGTGGTGATGGAGGTAGATACAGTTGTGGTGTTTAAGAAGCTTTTCGATAGGCAGGAATAGAGGGATATGCAGGCAGAGGAAATTAGTTCAACTTGGCATCATGTTGGGCACAAGCACTGTGGGCCAAAGGGCCCGTTCCTGTTCTGGAATGTTCTATGTTAGATGAGAATGTTCTAAATGTACAGCTCAGCCGACAACTGAGTCCTTCATGAATCAGAAGTTCAAAATAGACTGTGAAAGCCAATCTGACTTCCTAGCTTACGTTTTAAAATTGCACACCAACATTGTTGGCATGTGTGGCACCTCCAGACCATCTCTGGCAGCCTACGGAACTGAGTGGCTTATGAGGTCAGAGAGGACAACCTATCTCAACCGCACTGTGGATTCCACAGGATAAGAGATGCAGCACCGGAATAAATGGCCCTTTGAGTCCAATAGACAATAGACAATAGGTGCAGGAGGTGGCCATTCGGCCCTTTGAGCCAGCACCGCCATTCAATGTGAACATGGCTGATCATTCTCAATCAGTACCCCGTTCCTGCCTTCTCCCCATACCCCCTGACTCCGCTATCCTTAAGAGCTCTATCTAGCTCTCTCTTGAATGTATTCAGAGAATTGGCCTCCACTGCCCTCTGAGGCAGAGAATTCCACAGATTCACAACTCTCTGACTAAAAAAGTTTTTCCTCATTTCTGTTCTAAATGGCCTACCCCTTATTCTTAAACTGTGGCCCCTGGTTCTGGACTCCCCCAACATTGGGAACATGTTTCCTGCCTCTAACATGTCCAACCCCTTAATAATCTTATACGTTTCGATAAGATCCCCTCTCATCCTTCTAAATTCTAGTGTATACAAGCCTAGTCACTCCAGTCTTTCAACATAGTCCACGTCAACTGTCATCCATCCTTTTACACAAATCCTACATTAATCCTATGTTTTCTTCTCCCTACATTCTCTACATCTCCCTTCAGATTCTACCCCTTCCACAGATCGCCTCACACACTAGAGGTAATTTACGACAGTTAATTAATTTATCAGGCCACACATCTTTGGAATATAGGAGGAAACCAGACTCCACCCTTGCAAATTCTATTTTCAGCTTTCCTTTGAACCTGCTGTGGAATCTCCCTCTAGTACATATCCAGCATTCCAGTCCCTGGTCACTAACTGGTTCAAAGTATTTTTCCCCCCTTATGTCACTTTTGCTTCTTTGGCCCATCATCTTCATTGCTAGTCTAAAGAAGGGTCTCAACCCAACACGTCACCTATTCCTTCTCTCCAGGGATGATGCCTGACCCGTTGAGTTACTCCACCACTTTGTGTCCACCTTCATTCTATGTGCCCAAATTCATGATGCAAAGGCCAAGGAGAAGAGTTTTGCTCCATCTACTTTCATGTAGTCTTCATGATCCCTTCACAATCTCCTCTGGTCCGAGGCAAACAACCTGACCTCTCCAATCTTTCTACACAACTAAAGCCCTTTATCCCTGGAAATATTCCAGTAAAGCTCTGGGCCCTCTCTAATGTCTTCACCTTACCTCAAATGTGGTGCCCAGACCTAGACAACCATTTAGTTGCAACAAAACCAGGAGTTTTATAATGATTTATCATGTCTACCTTGCTCTTTCACTGTAAAAAAATATATAGTTTTGTTGATGAAATGTCAATGAGCGAAATATAGCCGACATCGAATATTTTTACACTAATCACTAATCCAACCCAAACCACTTTCCAGCTTCCAACCTCCCCCCCCCTCCCCCCACCCCACAACCCCAAAATCAATCTGAAGAAGGGCTCAGATTCCAATCTGAAACGTCACCTATCCATGATCTCCAGAGATGCTGCCCAAGCCAGAGTTACTCCATCATTGTGTCTTTCTTTGGTATAAAACAGCATCTGCAGTTCCTTGTTGTTGCACTTTCTACCCACATTTCCATCAACTCCCCCCCTGATTCTACCACTCACCCACATATGAAGAGCAACTAACCCATCAACCTGTATTTTTGCAATGTGGGAAGAAAACCAGAGCTTCTGGGAAGTAACCCACACGGTCACAGGGAGAACGTGCAAACTCCACACAGACAGCATGGGATGCAAGGACTGATCTGGGCTACTGGAGTCAAGGCAGTAGCAATACTAGCTGTGCCACGTTGCTGTCTACATAAAACATAAGGGATAGCTTAGTAGTGCCCCTGTGGTTTAATATGTAAAACTTTTGGTTTAAACCCTGTTTCAAAATAGAAAAATCCTAATTGTATTTTATTGTAATTTGCATTTAGTTGTGAGATTTGCAGACAGATTAGTTTATAAAATTAACCCTCTGAGGAAGGAGGAACCAAGCTTTGGTGATTTCTACACTGGTACTTTACAGGGAACTGATCACCAGTGCCTGGCATCAGCGTTCAGCAATCTAGTTACTGGACCAGTAATCCCCATGTCCGGTCAAGAAGTACAAGTTCAAATTTCATCACGTCAGCTGAAAAATTAGCTGAGTCAATTAAATAAATCTGGAATAAAAAGGTGGTATCTGTAACGGTAAGATTGATTTAAAACCTCTCTCATGTTATATAATATCTTTTAGGGAAAGATATCTGCCACCCTTTCCGACCCTGACTTGTTCACCCAAAAGGCCAGGCAAGCCACTCGACCCAAAGTATTTAGGGATGCTATATAAATGCTATCCTGGAAATGCGAAGCAACACACAATCCTTTTTTAGTTTAGTGAGAGTAGGTGTGGAAACAAACCCTTTGGTTTGTCCACACCGACCAGTGATCACACGCACACTAGTTCTATCCTACACACTACAGACAATTTACAGAAGCCTATTCACCTACAAACCTGTATGTGCGAGAAAACCGGAGCACTCGGAGGAACCCCACGGGGTGAACGTACAAACTTCATACAGTTAGCACCCGTAGTCGGGATGGAACCCAGGACTCTGCCGCTGTGAAGCAGCAACTCTACTGCTGCGCCACTGCCCGCCTGAGTGACTGAAATGGACATTTGCAATAAACTAGCGACTTACAGGGTCAGGCCTGCTGTGGTGTTTTATAAAACACTGGTATTCCACAGGCACAAAGCCATCAGACCAGCTCATCCATGCCAATCAAGAGGCTCATTTGCCTATGTTTGACCCAAATCCCTCAACCTTTCCTATTCCTGCATCTGACCAAATCTCTTTTAAAAGTTGTTATTGTATCCACCTGAACTACTTCCTGTGGCAGCTTGCTCCATACATCCATACATCTGAAAATGTTGCCTCTCAGGTTCCTATTAAATGCACGGTGGCGCAGTGGTAGAGTTGCTGCCTTACAGCGAATGCAGCGCAGGTGACCCGGGTTCGATCCCGACTACGGGTGCTGTCTGTACAGAGCTTGTACGTTCTCCCAGTGACCTGTGTGGGTTTTCTCCGAGATCTTCAGTTTCCTCCCACTCCAAAGATGTACAGGTTTGTAGGTTAATTGGCTTGGTAACTGTAAAAATTGTCCCTAGTAGGTGGAGGATAGTGTTAATGTGCGGGGATCGCTGGTCGGCGCGGACCTGGTGGGCCGAAGGGCCTTTTTCCGCGCTGTATTTCTAAACTAAACTAAATCTTTTCCCTCTCACCTTGATCACCCCTCAGCCTCTTGCGTTTCAAGGAATAAAGTGCTGGCCTGTCCAACCTCTCCCCACAAGTCCTGGCAACACCCTTATAGATCTTTTCTGTACTCTGTGCAGCATTATGGCATGCTTACCATAGCAGGGTGCAGGCACACCAATATCTTACACAACTCCAATATAACATCTCAACTTCTCTACTCAATGCCTGTCAAAACCCTGTCTACTTGCAATGCCATTTTCAGGGATCTACGTTTGTAGGTGTCTCAACTCTACACACTCCCGAAGGCCCTACCATTCACTGTCAAAGTCGTACCCTGGATTGACTTCCCAAAATGCAACATCTCATCTTATCTGAATTAAGTTCCATCAGCCATTCCTTGGCCCACTTAATCCATCCAATTTTCTGGCTATTATGGTGTCACATTTGACTTGGAAATAGTCTCAGTCTCACATTCATTGCACTCCCAAAACTACTCTGCCCATTTCAGTTGAATGACAACAAAAGTCTTCACCTCCATCCTCAAGACCCTATTCCCTTACAGCCCCCCCCTCCCCCCCACCCAATTGTAATCCACCTATCAATGGCAGCAATGTCCAGCTGCCACAACCCTAACCATCCATTTCTCTTTCACCAATGCTCCTCAAAATCTGTGACTATCTGTGACTTTACCAATTGGTCCATTTCTCCAATGTTACCTTATAACTTTTTCACCCAGAGAGTTATGAATCTGTGGAATTCTCTGCCACAGAAAGCAGTGGAGGCCAATTAAATTGATGTTTTCAAGAGAAAGTTAGATATAGCTCTTAGGGCTAACAGAAGCAAGGGATATGGGGAGAAAGCAGGAACAGGGTACTGATTTTGGATGATCAGCAATGATCATATTGAATGGCGGTCGGTGCTGGTTCAAAGGGCCGAATGGCCTACTCCTGCATCTATTTTCTATATTTCTATGGTTCTAAATCCGGATGTCATATTTTTTAATATTGCTGAAGCAGAGTCTCACTCTGTTAATCTTCTTTAGTTACTTTATATCAAGGCCTTCAGTTTCTTTCCTCTACGTCTTGATCATTCAAATTAAATTGCACACAATTGTTCTTTTAGGGACATGTTAGTTTGGGACCAGAGACAATGTATACATTTGCAGTGTTCTCACTTCTCTTACCATCACACCAGGCAGCAGGTGCAGCAACTTCATTCTGTGTGATCATGGATGATGGGTGTGGGCCTCTACTCAAATGAGTGAAGTTCAGAGGGATTACATATTCATCCACCTCCATTTTAGATTTTCTAATGATCCAGTTTACACCAGCCCTCAGGGGGAAATAATTCCAGAGATTCACACCCGCCTCATTTTTAAATGATCAGCTCCTAACGTAGTTATGTTCTCATGGTCAAGACTCACCCACTAACATCTACCCTCCTCTGACCGCGTCTGTTTGAACATAGTCACCCCTCATTCCTCTAAACTCCACGGACTACAGGCCTAAACAACTGAGTCTCTCTTGGTTGGACAACCTTCTCATTCCAAGAAATACCCTTGCATATCTCCTTTGCACTGCCTCCAATGTTACTGTGTTTCTTTTATATAAAGAGAGAAAAGTCCAGACGAGGCCTCAGCAACAAATTGCAACACCATATTTGTTTTTAACACAAACCACTGTGCAATGCAGGCCAGAAATGCTGTTTACCTCAACTATTTGTTGCATGTGCTACCTGCTAGCTTTTTGTGATTTATGCTCCAGAACACACTGAACTTCACACACTGACAGTCTTCATTTAGGTAATAATCTACCTTTTGCTTACCCTTACCAAAGTATTTGACCCCACACTTTTGCATATTAAACTTCACTTGCAAGTCTTTTGCCCACTCACTCAATCTATCTAGACCCCATACAAAATCACCATATCCTTAGCATAACATGCCCTTTTACCTATTCATCTGGAAATCTGGAAACCTTCCTCCTAGGCTTTACTACAAATAGCAAACAATTGCTAGCAAAGGAAGAATCCCTTGAATTATCCACGGGTTACTTCCTCCAATCTGAAACGGACCCATTTATTCCTACCCTCCTCTTTCCAGAAACATTATAGATATCATGTGATCGGAGCAGAAATAGGCCACACGGGCCATTAAGTCTACTCCGCCATATAATCATGGCTGATTTATCTCTCCCTCCTAACCCCATTCTCCTGCCTTCTCCCCATAACCATGACACTTGTAGTAATCAAGAATCTATCTATCTCTGCCTTAAAAATATCCATTGATTTGGCCTCCACAGCCTTCTGTGGCAAAGAATTCCACAGATTCACCACCCTCTGGCTAAAGCAACCCCTTTTTAAAACAACGTCCTTTAAGTCTGAGGCTGTGACCTCTAGTCCAAGACACTCCCACTAGTGGGAACATCCTCTCCACATCCACATCAAGTTCGCATATCGTCCGAACAGATCCACGGATGATGCGGTCTCCCAGGTTCTGCACACCGCTCTCTCTCATCTGGACAGCCAGAAGGGGGGCTATGTGAGGATGCTGTTCATTGACTTTAGTTCAGCTTTCAACACAATAGTCCCCACCAGACTGGCTGAGAAGCTGCTGGAACTGGGGCTTAGCACCCCTCTGGGCCTGGGTCCTGGACTTTCTCACTGCCAGGCCCCAAGTGGTCAGGATGGGAGAACACACATCTAGCCCCCTCACCCTGAACATAGGATCCCCCCAGGGTTGCGTCCTTAGCCCCCTACTGTACTCCCTGTACACACATGACTGTGTGGCCAGGTTCAGCTCAAACTCCATCATCAAGTTTGCTGATGACACTGTGGTGGTGGGCCGGATCTCCGACCGGGAGGAGGTGGCTGATCTGGCACTCTGATGTCAGGACAATAGCCACCTCTTGAATGTCAAAAAAACTAAGGAGCTGATTGTGGACTTTAGAAGGGCTCAAGATCCAAGGACGTACACGCCACTGGAGATAAATGGGTCTATTGTGGATAGGGTGAGCAGGTTTAAATACTTGGGAGTCCACATCAAAGAGGATCTGACATGGGCAACGCACATTGCCGCACTGGTGGGCAAGGCAAAGCAGCGCCTTTACCACCTTAGACAGCTGAGGAAATTCAGAGTGCCTGAGGATCTTTCATTGCTTCTACTCTGGGGTTGTCGAGAGCTTCCTGTCCGGCAACATTACAGTCTGGTTTGGGAACAGCTCTGCCCAGGACAGGATGGCCCTGCAGAGAGTAGTGCGTTCGGCAGAATGCACCATGGGAACTACACTCGTCCCCCTGCAGGACCTATACATCAGGAGGTGCAGATCGAGAGCAAGCAAGATTATGAGGGACCCCTGCCACCCCAGTAATGGACTGTTCCAGCTGTTACGGTCAGGCAAGCGCCTCCGCTGTCACGCTGTGAAAACGGAGAGGATTAGACGGAGTTTCTTCCCACAGGCCATCACAACTGTTAACTTTTATAACTCCAGGGACTAAATTTTGTCTTCTCTGTATTAACTTATTTATATGCTGTAACTGTAATTCTTTTTTTGTGCACAATCCGCAGGCATTGCCACTTTCATTTCACTGCACATCGTGTATGTGCATGTGACAAATAAACTTGACTTGACATCTACTCTAACCAAGCCTTTCAGTAAGTTTCACTGATGTCCCCCCCATATCCTTCTAAACTGCAGCAAGTACGTTTCGGGTCCCCTTCTTCCGATCTCGATTCAGAGAAGGGTCTCGACTCGAAACGTCACCCATTCCTTCTCTCCAGAGATGCTGCCTGACCCGCTATTACTCCAGCATTTTGTGTCTACCGTCAGGATCATCAGAGAGATGGTAAAGCTGACAGCCTGTCTTTAAATAAAAGATTAGAGGAATGTTAATCTTGTTTAAAATCTTGTTGGTGCCTGGATGCAATGTTCTTTTAATTACAAGCAATTTAAGCTACTCAAACACGATCTTTCACCCCCACAAAATGCCCTTAAGTGTTTAAAATGGTAAAAAATCACACAACAATCTCCCGCCTGATTTAATTTTGATGAATGCTTTTACAATAATCCAAGCATCAGATCTCCACCATATTTATGCTGCTGTTCTGGCAAGCTACTTCACAGTTCTTGTGCCCATACTCAAAATTCTCACATCCTGCCGGCCAGTCATTGATTCAGTAATAACTTTCAATATACAAGGAAAGCAAGATACAATGAGTTCCTTTCCATCCTATCTCTTGTCCCCTAAAACGCCAAAAACATTATAAAAACAAATTGCTTATTAGACTTTCTGATAATTTCCTCAAAAGTATCAAAGATTCACCTGAGCTTTGGAAATGAGATGGTCAGGACAAAACGTGATGAATAGAACAACTACTTCTCTTCTCCACTGTTAATTTTGTGGTACCAAATGCGTCGACTTAGTATAATAACTAGTTAAGTGGGGTGGCCAAGGTCACAGGATTCTACACACACAAGCAACTAATGGCAGCAGGACTGATTATAGGAAGATTCAACAGATCAATTGTGGGGTGAAACCAGCAGCTAATTGTACAGCTCTCGTTAGGAAGAAACTATTTGCATCATGAGACTAGCTAGACTGAAATTTCTTTTTTTGGATTGAGGCAACTGAGAAAGGTTTAATAAAGGTTTATTAAATGAGCGAACATGAAAGAAACATTTCCCTCAGCAGAGTGGGTGAGAAGTGGATGAATTAATAGGTGGACAGTCACGGGAATTTTATTTGCAATTCAGAGTGCCTGAAAGGGTGGTTGGGAAAATAAAATCACATTTAAAGAGTACCCTGCCTGTATTTGACCACAGATCAAGACCTTCATTCTGTGCTGTAAATTTCTGATGAATCATTGATAGAATAAGTGACACCGCTGTAACTAGGTTATACCTGATTTTCAAATTTAGCACTAAATGTTTGGCAGTCATGCTATGTGACACAAGCATGGTTATGGTAGTGTTGGCAATATGTTGGAGCAACGTGATGTCATTAAGAGTTTCACACCATCTGTAAATTTCACTTCCTTGTTCCATACTTTACTCCAGTGTCAGAGAGTGATACTGCGTGAAAACAGGCCCTTCAGCCCAACTTACCCACACAGACCAACATGTTCCACCTACACTAGTCCCACCTGCCTGCATTTGGCCCATATCCCTCTAACCCTATCCTATCCCTGTACCTGTCTAGATGTTTCTCAAACATTGATAATATTACCACACATGCCTTACTGTTAATATATTTAATAAGCCAAGAGATATGTCAACGAAATCAGAGCTTCAGCTGAAAGATCAAATCATCTTGTTGTGAGGCAGATTGCTTCTGGAAGCATCCATTTATTTTGATCAATTGGGATATGCTGAAGGAATTCATCATTGAAATAGATCTTCAATGTACAAAAGTTGGTGATCACAATGTGTGGATCTGACAATCTGTATTGTTGCCTATCTACTGCACCATCTTTAACTTTAAATCCAACTCACTTTTATTTTCCCCTCAATTGCCAAGGCTTTCTCCTTTCAATTGACATGATATTCCCTTAACTAGTCCATGTGACTATTGATTAGCTTGTGTGATTTATACATTTCTCAGAATCCCCTCCCCTCCCCCTCGCAATGTGCCCTGGATATGGGTCCACCGAGCAGAAGGACGCTCTCCTCATTCACTGAACGACCTCATTATTTTTAATACACCCTCACCGTGCTCTGGTCCATGTAGACAACCCTTGTTCCTCTCCAGACAATGGAAACTTCTTGTCCCTGGTACAATTCTCAAAGATCTTGGTACCATGGCTCAGAGGGTTTTATACTTCAGTGAAGGATGCAAAAAGGAGGTACCGGGACAAGATGGAGTCACAGATGGAGCAGCAGGACACCCAGCGCCTTTGGCAGGGGCTACGGACAATAACTAGCTACAGGTCCAGCACCCCCCTCAACCGGAAGTGCCGGCTCCTCCTTAGCTGATGACCTGAACTCTTTTTATGCACGGTTTGAGACGGGTAACACGATCAGCTCGCCGTCTAAAAACAGCACCGAAGGGGCGCTGGCTAGCGAGGCTGGAGGGGGATCCACCGCCGGGGACGTGCGCACATTCTCGGTGTCCGAGCATGAGGTGAGGTGGGCTCTGACGAGTGTGAACATGAGGAAAGCTGGAGGCCCAGATGGTATATCTGGGCGAGTGCTAAAGTCTTGCGCTACTCAGCTTGTTCCAGTGCTCACCACAATATTCAACCTCTCCTTGGCCAAGTCAGTGGTCCCTGCATGCTTCAAAAGATCCATCATTGTACCGATGCCAAAGAATGCCTCTCCAGCGTGTTTAAATGACTACCGATCGGTGGCCCTCACCTCGGTTGTCATGAAATGCTTTGAGAGGCTAGTCAAGAAGCACATCTGCACCCTCCTTCCTCGCAACATGGACCCACTACAGTTCGCATACCGTCCGAACAGGTCCACGGATGATGCGGTCTCCCAGGTTCTACACACCGCTCTCTCTCATCTGGACAACCAGGGGGGGTTATGTGAGGATGCTGTTCATTGACTTTAGTTCAGCATTCAACACAATAGTCCCCAGCAGACTGGTTGAGAAGCTGCTGGAACTGGGGCTTAGCACCCCTCTGTGTGCCTGGGTCCTGGACTTTCTCACTGCCAGGCCCCAAGTGGTCAGGATGGGGGAACACACGTCTAGCTCCCTCACCCTGAACATAGGATCCCCCCCAGGGCTGCGTCCTTAGCCCCCTACTGTACTCCCTGTACACACGACTGTGTGGCCAGGTTCAGCTCAAACTCCATCATCACGTTTGCTGATGACACTGTGGTGGTGGGCCGGATCTCCAACAACGATGAGAAGGTCTACCGGGAGGAGGTGGCTGATCAGGCACTCTGGTGTCAGGACAATAGCCTCCTCTTGAATGTCACTAAAACGAAGGAGCTGATTGTGGACTTCAGAAGGGCTAAACATCCAAGGACGTACACGCCACTGGAGATAAATGGGTCTACTGTGGATAGGGTGAGCAGTTTTAAATACTTGGGAGTCCGCATCACAGAGGATCTGACGTGGGCAACGCACATCGCCGCACTGGTGGGTAAGGCAAAGCAGCGCCTTTACCACCTTAGACAACTGAGGAAATTCAGAGTGTCTCTGAGGATCCTTCATTGCTTCTGCTCTGGGGCTGTAGAGAGCATCCTGTCCGGTAGAGAACATTACAGTCTGGTTTGGGAACAGCTCTGCCCAGGACAGGATGGCCCTGCAGAGAGTAGTGCGTTCGGCAGAACGCACCATGGGAACTACACTCGTCCCCCTGCAGGACCTATACATCAGGAGGTGCAGATCCAGAGCAAGCAAGATCATGAGGGACCCCTGCCACCCCAGCAACAGACTGTTCCAGATGCTACGATCAGGCAAACGCCTCCACTGTCACGCTGTGAAAACGGAGAGGATGAGACGGAGCTTCTTCCCACAGGCCATCAGGACTGTCAACTTTTATAACCCCAGAGACTAAAGTTTTGTCTACACTATAGTAACTTATTAACTTTATTTATATGCTGTAACTGTAATTCTTTTTTGTGCACAATCCGCAGGCATTGCCACTTTCATTTCACTGCACATCGTGGATGTGGATGTGACAAATAAACTTGACTTGACTTCCCCTTCAGTGCAGTTCCCAGACTTGGAAATATTAGACTGGTGGGTCTGAATTTCAGACATGAAGGGTAACAGGTGGCACCTAAAACTTGGCTGCTCTTGTGTACTGAGTCTACACTTTTGTATTTGTCTATGATCCTGCCTAATGTATACGAGGATTGTCACTGAACTGTATGCAAAAGGAATCTCACTGTACTTCGCCACGTGTGCCAATAAACCATTGAACCATTGATTAACCAGGGATTTGTGATGGTTAATTGTAACCTCTCTTTTGTGTTTAATTATAGTCATGATCTCATTTTCCATAAAAAATAACTCACTTTGTCACCTTCAAAGCTTTTGTATGTGTGAATCCAAATCTGCCCCTGCATATCTTTAAAACTGCTATTAACTTTCTATTAACTGTCTATTAACTTTCATTTTCCTCACAAATCTGCCTGTTTCACATTGTATATATTCCTTAGCCCTTCCACATTTTATTTACACTTTACAGTTTTCAAAATTTGTCGATATCAAACTTCAAAATTATAACATGCACAAAAACCATTAATATCCAAAGACCATGGTCTGGTCAACACCTGAAAATCCCACTGTAAACGTGCCCTCGGTCTGGGAAGAACTATTCCACCATTATTGATTTATTTGGAGCTAATTTTATGTTTTGTGCTCCAGTTTCCATAGGTTGTAAGTGATAAGGCATGTGATAAATGATAAGGCAGGTTTTCTGTAGTGAAATCTACTGCAGTGCATCGTTTAGATTAAATAAAGTCACCTATAGTCAAGGGAATTTTAAACGCTTTGATCAATCAGTGGACATCACCTGCTGCATAAAACATGGTCCCCACACGTAATGCCCCACTTCTGTCGGTGTGCCACCGTTTGTTTCACTGCTGGTCATGCAGGTTACCTAATCTACAACTGAAGGAAATGCATGAGCATAATTGCCTTCCTGTTGGACGGGAGAATGCTTTCCAATTTATTACCTTTCCTCTGTTGACATGGATGTGTTGGATGGGAACTATTGGCAGGAAGGTCAATCTTTGGGTTTTTTATTGAGTCACTGGTGTCTGCGTTAATCCAGTTGGCGATTCTGTATCCTGTGGTTATCGCTGATGAAGTCTCCGTATTAACACCGCCAGGATGTGATTTACGCTGTCCAAAAAAAACCTAACCAGATGGGGAGCGGAAGCGCGGAAAGCTGAACGGGACATTAATCTCTCTTTTGTACTTGAGTGTAGATCGCGTGAAACGTCGCAGTGTCTCACGCTGCTATCGCAAGAGGAAATGGCTACTGAGAGTGGAGATGGTTCATTCCCTCTCAAGCCTGGTGCCCAACTGGGGGAAAAACAACGAAGTTTACACCAGACCAGTGGCCGAGTTAACTAGAGACGCCAGGAAGATTTGTAAGCCATTTTCGAAATGGCCAAACAAAAACTTACGGCGATGAGAATCGAGCGTCAGATCTGCGATTTAAAATATACCCAACCCACTGTGCAGAAATCACGAAGCTCCCTGTGGTGTAACTTTGCTATCGTCGCGCTTTCTCTCCGTTCTTTCATTTGGAACTTACGAGCTTTTGTTTGGGAACTTTAATAAAACTGCTGGAACTCAGCGAGCAAAGCTACTATGGTGGATTGGGGGAGCTAATGGCAATGTTGCGGGACGAACCCCTGCAATGAGGACTGGAAGTTGACAATCCTTATCGCCCCTCAGATGCTGCGCGACCTGTTGACTTCCTTCAGCAGTTATTCTGTAATTTCCTGATTCCAGCATCTGCAGTCACTGGTCTCAATATTCCTCTACTGGTTGTTGTGAGGAGCCCTCTCTTTTATTCTCTTCTCTTCCCCCCCCCCCCCCCCCCCCTCCCCCCAATTTCCAACTAGAGGTAAGAGCGCATTAATGATCTTGCACATCAGTGTTCGTTCAGACACAGTGTTTATGCCACCGGTGTCTTCTCTCTACAGATGCTGACTGACATGTATTTCCAGCGATAGTCTCAGATTTCCAGCAATTGTAAAAAGACCCACATCCAAACTAGGACGTCTATAACGACAACCCACCGCTCCCGCTCAAGAGAAAATCACGTAGAGGGCAGTTTACCTTCGAACCCTTAATCTATCCAGTGCGGTAGAGAACTAGGGATCACTGTGATCGGGGCAATTACCAGTTGAACAGTGTGGGTTTACTTGTGTAGTATTATTCCCATCTCCAAAGGGAAACCAAGGGACGACTATTTCTATACCACAGATGGACGACGGCGGAGTACCACATTACTTAATCGATGACTTGACCAATGAAACGCAAAACTCACGCCAACGAACCAAGTTTATTGATATTTTAATTACTGTTTAACTTGTTTTGTAACGTTGGTTTCAAATGATCGCCAAAGCAGCTACTTAGTCAAGGGATGAGGTCTTCCCCCCACCCACCCACCCCATTGAACGACGAGCATAAGTGCTGCAGGTGTATATAACACATGGGCTGCTCGGAGAACGAGCTTTTCTTGCTCCTGAAAAAGGCCCACGTAAGATGGAGCTAGGTCGATCTTGCTGGATGTCAATTCTCCAATTTGCTGGGCTATTTTAATTATAATATAATTCATTCACTATCAGGGTTACAGGCGACTGCAGCTCCCGCGGTGAAGCGCATGTCCTTTAAAAAGGCTCGTCGGTAATGCCCATGGACGCAATGGGTCCGTTACTAAAATCAGTCTTTGAACATTGTCAATGGCAACGTGAAGGATGGGTACCTGAACAAGGTGGCAAAGAATGATTGGGACTTGGGAATCACATCTCGGGGAGCCAATGTCTTCAGGACACTAACCTGAACTAACTTGCCCCAATCTCAGGCAAGAGTAAACATGAAGGAGGTAGGACAGATAGTTAGTTATTTCACTTTAACATGAGGTTGTGTTTGAAGGCTGGGGTTAGGACAGGTGGGATTTTTACTTTGCAGTTAAATCTGGGTGCAAGTGTATGATCACAACTGGATGAGCACACGAGTTGATCAGGGAGTTACTTGTGAAGAAACGCTGGCAGTATGTACAGTATGCAGAGACGAATCTCTCCTGCATAAATGTGTGGAGGTTGCAGTTCCTGAATAGATTGCAGCCCAGAGTTTGGGTATTAAGGCTTTTATCATGGTATAGCATTTAGAAGTTTCACATGTTTGTGAACAAATACTAGAAATGTGTTAAAATATCAAAATAGAATTATGCCACAGGACCATAAAGTGGTTTGCTCTAATGTTTTCAGCAGCATGGTATTTTATAAGTTTCATATCATCTCCCATCTTGGAAAGTTTCATGTAAGGCTGTTGACAGGCACCACATGGGAGCCCATGTCCAAACGGAACAATACTGGGCTCCTGGGTAACTTGGAAAACTGGCTCCACCATCCGCTGGATTTTCCCCAAAGGTCATTTTTGTGACTGGAAGCCTGCTACAACTCTGTAAAACACTGGGTAGGCCTCAGCTGGAGGGCCGTCCATTCTGGCCGCTGCACAATAGCAAGGACATGATTTCATTGGAGGGGTTGTAGAGACGATTCACTGAAATGTTGTCTGGGATGCAGCATTGTGAGTAAGCAGAATGAAATGAGGAACTGTAAGCTGGGTTTGTTTTCCTTTTAGCCTCAGCCCGACGGGACGCAATTGAAATGCACCAAATTGGGATGCGTGGATGGTGAGAAACTTCTCCCTACAACCAGAATGTATAGATTAAGGGGTATAAGATTTAGAGGGATTGAGGAATATTTTTTCATAGCCAGTGATGGTCGCATTCTGACCCAACTGCGGGTTAGGTTGCAGGAGGCAGATGTTTTCACAATGCATGTGTTTAGGTGAGCACTTGCAACTTCATGGCATTGGAACCTACAGATGTACAGGGCACTGGGGTTCATTTCGATAGGTACGTGATGGCTGGCATGGTCACAATGGGCTAAGTACACCACACCTTGCAAATTAAGCCATGCACCAGCCAGGTGCGCTGTATACATCCCAACTCTCGCAGAGATTTGTTCACTTGATCTTCAGATCTTCAAATGCATAGTCCAAAGTTTACATTGAAATATTAGATCTCATGGGAGGGCTGCTCTAGGGAACAATGTAGTGGTCACAACAAATAGCTACCAATGTGTTCCTTCTCCTGAGTATCCTGACCAGAATCAACATAAATTATGCTTCAGAACCAACCAAAGGATATACAGTGAAAGCACAAGTACATCATGTAACGTCAGTCACTCGTTCAAATCCCAACATGACTTAAGGTGATGCAAAGTAGTTGTGCAGTGGCACCAGGAAAAATTATCATGAAATGCTACTGGACTAAACATTCAACTGATTCACTAATGTTCTTCAGGGCAAATAAAAATTCATTCCAACTCAGATGTAGCTGTCACCGTTCTACCACTACATGATAGATTCTTAATGCACTCTGAAACAATCCAAACCACCTCTTTGTAATGTTTGTTATGTATGGTGCACCCTACCACTATTTCAGTGGTAAAGCTGCTTACAATTTCATCCATCTTCAATGAAATGAAAAACATCTGTCCAAGATGTAAGTGCGTATCAGCGTTCTATCATTGACTTTATTTACCCACTCTTTCCTCAAATCTACATCAACCTACCTTTTGCCAGCTGACAGCACAATGACTTTGCAATCAAGGTGGTAGGAACTGTACTCAGCAGCCAACTCTGAACCAAAGTTCTCAAAATTCAAAGGCAGAGTTGACAGCAACTAACAGTGGCACATGAAAGGACCACCATCTGAATAGTCAGAATACTCCTCAGTAACACAAATATCATCAACCTTTGCATCTGATTAATGTGGAACATTCATGTGGATCCAATGGCTCCACTCGTCACTGCAATATATCCAGAATTCAACGGCTTGTCAGCTCATGATACTTAACGTAATCGCAAAACAGCTCACCAATCAACCGTAACATCGATAATCAGATGGTATTTCTTGCAAAATATCCGGTTGAGTTTCATTCACAAAATGACCATTTTTACCAAAGTAGTTTTTATCCATTGGCACACCACATTGAGAAATACCACATCTTTATTTGTTTCATCTTTGCACAATAATGAGAAAGACAATTAGCATTGTCAGCCAGAGCTAGATCATTAAAGAAAACAACTTTTATGAGACACCATGAAACCTTTCTGTGCCAGTTTGATAAGAGATAGATGAAGTATGAGAAATAGACAAATACATTTGGAATTATTTTAAAAACTGCCTTGGAATTACTTAAAACTGATCAAAACCAGCAGATTTTCTATGAAATATAGAATACAAGCAATGCCTTCGAGAGATGCACCCTATGTATTCCACATAAACAAAGGATCATTAACAAATGAATGATCATGTAAAAAGTTAGCAATGAAACCAGGCTATCTGGTGCACAAAATGCCTTTTAATTCAGAGAGAACCAGGAATTGCAGAATGGTCTGCACAATGTTGAGAGATAGCATACCAGTGTCTTTCCAGCAATGTCAAAAAGCAGGCCAAGTAAATCAGACACAAGCAATTTAAACACATGAAATAACGTTACTCTGTCATTTTATATATGCATTTTAAGGATCATACAACAGCAGCAAACAAAACGTCAATGTAAATATTATGTACAACTTTGAAAATTGAAAGTAAATTGAGATCAGAGCATCCAAGGACAAGCCAGACAAAAATTTGCTCATTCTATTTTGATAAGAGTTTCTACCTATTGCATACTCTCTGCAAAAAGTAAACAGAAGGGGAAAGTAGTCAGTATTCCTCAAAGGGTAAATCAAATCTAATCTAACCATCAGTGGATCTTCTTTTGACATCAACAAAAGTGAGAGTTAAACTAAAAATAGGCCTTTGTTCCTTAAGCAGAACTCAAAGCATCTTAAGGCTGAAGAAGATGCTAGTGAAGGAGTGAGAAACAATGCTAGGCCAATAAAATAAACTTCAAAACAAAGAGAAACATTTAATTATAGGTGGAGAAATTCACCGTTCCCTTCACTTCAGTTGATTCTCACAACCCAATGAAGGACAGCAATAAAACTCTTCATCTGGAGATCACTGTCACTGGCGATCACTGAAGAAACTCAAATAAAACATTACCGTATTACTTTTCATTCAAATTAAGTACAGGTGATCAATGGGAGAAATCAGATGGATAATAGTCCTCCCAAACCTGTAATCAGTATTGGACAACTTCATTTCCAACACGCCATCGGGTGCACTAAAATATCTTCACTATTTCACACAAAATACAATAATCAAAAAGACAGCCAACAAACATGCCATTTGTCTGGCTTTTATTTAAAAAAATGCAACACAAAGCTTTACATCTAAACCTAAAAGGAGCCGTTTCCTTTATTTATCACGGAATGCATTTTATTGACAGAAAGCTGCAAAAGATAAAGGTGTATGTACAACTTGTTCTTTTACATCATGGTTAAGTTCAAAACTTTGCCTGCTGATCTCAAATAGATGTAAATTAAAATTCATCGGTCTGCAAATTACAAAGTCAACCTTTAAATGCAACTATGCCAAATACAAAGACGCTTAATATGTTGCATCTGCAGATATCCCGTCACACAAAGAACAATGCAGTTCTTACAATAGTTCTTACACGTAGTATATAGGAACTTTTTACATCAGCCCACTGAGCAGACTTTGAGCATTGGCCTGTCGAGTTATTTGACTCGAGAATTGACGAGCAGAAGCTGAGAGCAGCTTTGCCATTAGCTACCACTGCCAATTAAAACTTCCCACTAGTTTTGAGATCCCGTATGAACTTGTGCTCTTGTAAAGAGACCAATGGGTTCCAAATGCCACCCCACTGGCCCATGCTTTAAAATAAATTGGCACAGTACATTGAGACTGAAACCTTAAAACTGAAAACCACAGGGATCCAAAATCCAAAATGTACTGGGACCTGGATATTGCTCAGTAGACCAATAAAGTCCTTTCCCCCCACTATACAGTGTAGTGTTGCACACGTTTCCAGATCTCCTTTCAACATCATTTGCAAAAAACATCAAAAAATTCAAACAATTAATACGCATTGTTCTATTTTCTCTTAAAAATGGCATCACACTCTTACTGATTCATTTTGTATCCTTTACAAAAAACTTACGATATGATACAGTAGGATTGAGTTATGGGTCATTAACAAGACTGTACAGCATTTTCCAGCACAAGGTACTGTAGTTATCCAGCACATTTGCTTACAAATACATTTCAAATGCTAGTTACACTAAATTTCTACGAGCACTGCATGCTGGTATGAAGACAATCAACCCTTTTCCAGTGCCAGAGTGCAATAAATTTGCAGCTCAACTTTAGAAGAAACATTGTTCCAAGAATTCATCCGATCTTTTTGAGTGGGTTTTATTTAGGCTTTTTTTGTATATTTTACAAATCAATGAGCATTAAAAAAAGTATTAACGCAGAAAGAAATACCACCATGCGTCAGGATTAATTGTTTGATTCTGGCCAAAACCTTCAGCAGGTCGCCTAAATACTAGTAGCCTGCCGTGGTCAAAATAATATTCCTCTCAGTTTTCTGAACAAATGTATTACTGTTCCAGCATGGATTTGAAGTGTGGGTACTAGCAGAACAATTAGGTAACTAGCACATTAGTAAATTCTATAAACAGTTGAATGTCAAGCCAACGGCCACATATTAGCAGGTGTCTTTTGAACACGTGAAACAACTTAACCCACAGCTTGCCTTGTATGTACAAAGATCAGAGAGAATGGTTGCACTCCAACTCCAAGATTCAAAGAAAATAAACATACCATGCCCAGAACAAGAGGGTCAACATGCATATTAAGAACTGAGTTTTCAACTGATTTATCCCCTAATTCCTACTATTTCACTGCATCTATTGACAGCCAACAATAATACCCCAAGGACACAAATACAATAATTTACATCAGTTAGAAAAAATGCCCAACCTAAGACTAGCTCTGTGCATCAATTCCACACAGAAGTCGAGTTATCTGCACTTGACGTGCGACCATAGAGAGCTTTGTTCCACTCAGCCGTCAGGCTGTGAAAATCAAAATAATTGCATTGTAACAACGGAGTATTAGCAACTAGTATGTATCTGTGTTTGCCTACAGTACGAGTAAGCTAACAGTTCCATGGATCTACTGAACACATCCAATTCTGCTAGGTCTACACTATCAGTGGTGTGTACTTAATTTCCACTTACGCATACATTTTCATTGGATTCAAAATTATCTGGGTCAAAAAGTCTGCTGCAAACACTTTCAGATTGTAGGTCAGAACGTCAGACAACCTCCGTAGTAACTGTCTGTGCTAAAGGCAAGCACAGGCATTAAAATTCAGGGTTAACCCAAGACTAGCTTGACTTTCCTAGAACCCATCGGTCTATCACTGAGGTCTACAACTGCGGACATTGCTTCGTCACAAGACTCAAAAGCAACCATTGCTTCACCTGTGGGCATGCCTTGTTCGTTGAATTGCAGACACACGGAGTCAGGAATCACACGGTAGCCATAAAAGAAATCCAGTATTTCATCCACTGACACTTTAAAGGGCAAATTCTGAACTTTGACCACAGTTGGAGTGTTGGTGCTGAGAGGACCACCTCCATAGGTTGGCTCAACTCCCGGTGCTGGAAAGTTACTTGCACTGCTGCTCCCAAAGGGAGTCCCTCCCAAGGGACCATCACCAGCACTCCCACTCACTCCTGATGTCGGAACTGCTCCAGGACCAAATAGACTACTGGATGTACTAAAGCTACTAATAGGGTTAAACGGTGGTGCAGGGCCATTAAGATTACCTGAACTGCCACCAGGAGAAAACATTTTCTCTCCTCCAACACTTGGGAGGAAAAGGGGGTCAAGACTCCCTTGATTTGGATTCTTTTGACCTTTGGATTGAAATGGTGGATTTGTTTCCATTTCTTGCTTCTGCTCGAGAGTGATTAGTTGGAGAAATGCATTGCGCCCATTTAATTTCTTGCGATGTAGTCGTTCAGCTTTCTGTGCTTCTTCTTCATTTAAGAAGTGCACAAGTGATTGTCCCAGCCCTTGCCCATTGGAGTCAACAAGAATCTGGACGCCATTTTCTGACAGTCCAATACCTTCCAGAAATTGGAACACATCACTTTTTGTTACATTGTAGGGTATATTCCATATGTGCCCGCATACTTTTGGTGAACAGCACCCATCCTCGGTTTTCATGTTTACTTCTCTCTTTTGCTCACTCTGCACAAAATTGTGTGTTCTTTTCTGAATGATTTCCAGTTTTTCTAACATTGCTTTTTTGGTAATAGGATGCACCTGGATGAAGCGACTGCCCATGTACTGCTTGTGGCGGCACAATGCTGCTTGATAGTCGGTGGGATTTCTAAATTCCACAAACCCTTCACCAGTTGCTCTTCCATTTGGTCCATAAGCTATGTAGATGCTATCCTCGATGAGCTCCAACTTATTGAAGAATTCCATGATGTGCTTGTTTTCAGCTTCGTATGGTAAGCCTTTCAAATAGACACAGAACTCCTTCTCATGGGGAGAGCGTGATCGTGATCGTTCGCGTCGGCTTGGAGATTCAGACCGAGACGTGTGAAAGGGAAGCAGGTTTTGTCCATAATGCCCTATGCTTGGTGGGGGGCCCATGCTTTTAGGTGCATTAAAGCCAACTACAGCATTCAACCATTGTCTCTCTGTTGCAGGGAACACATTGGCAAATCGCTGTCCTATCATCATTTTTCCATGACGTTTTAGAGCTTCAAAAGTGTCGGAAGGGCCATAAAACTTCACCATTGCATCTCTGTTATTGCGTCCCAAGTGGTCTTTCATCATGTGTACTGCATCAATTCGAAGTCCATGAAAAAAATCCCTCACATCCGAATCCATTGCTGTGAATGGCATGCCATAAACATGGACATACAAGTCATCTGGATTAATTGGAGGTGGTCCTTTATTGATGGAACTGTGAGAATTCAAGGGATGGATGGGGTTCAACGAACCCAAAGGACCCATATACAAGGAACCTAGGCTACTACTGATGCCCAAGGCAGATCCAGAGCCATTCATTCCACTGGGCCCAGAGCTTCCTAGAGGATGTGTGCTCCCTGCACTCAGAGGCATTGGTGGCAGGCTTAGTATAGGGGGTATAGGTGGCATTGGGGGAATAGGAGCAAGGGGAGCTATGGGAGGAAGGGGAGGCACTGGTGGCAGTGTTGGCAAAATACCAATTGGAGGAATTGAAGGCATAGGCGGTAGTGATTGCATTGTAGGTAAAGGAGGAAGTGGTGGCAGAGGTGGTACTGAGTTTATAGTATTTAATGGCGGCATATTGCTGGTCATGGTTGAACCCATACTAAACCCAGGGCTGCTAAAAGTGGGATTGTGACTGGAGGGCGTGCTTCCAACACTGGCTGCAGAATAGGTAGGCACATTCTTATTGCCTAGGCTTTCATGTATCGAGGAAGCTGTAGTAACCATAGTGGGCGTGTTTAGATTAGCCATAGTAGTAGGCAAGTTACCCCTTCCACTCAGACTAGTATTGGTAGGCGGCCCTGGCCGACTGGACCCCACCGGAGGCATATCCACATTACCAGTCTCAAAACGTCTACGACTGAGCTCAATCATATTCTGCATTTCAGTTTTACTACTCAGCAGCAGTGATACTTTAGATCCTTTAATCGTGCCCCCACCACGCATCATACCAAGCCGCGCATCTTCATCTGTGGAGAAAACGATGAAAGCCTCACCAAGTTCACCACCTACAATATGCACGCCACCATCCGGAATGGTTAATCCAGAGAAGAAATGGCGGATATCCATTGTCCCCGCCACAATGGGGAGACCCTGCAAGCGGATGACCACGGCCATGCTGAACCCAATCAACAACAACCACCTGCAGATAAAAAAGGCACGAACTCCATCAGACTTGTTAGAACAAAACCAGCCTAACCAGAATGTAAAAAGTACTTAGCATACAAAAAGCCATCACAAAAAAACCATCTGCGCACAGAAGCCACGATTTAGAATGAATTTAACAAACACTGCATTAATTTCAGTCCAACGTGCATAAATACATGACCTAAAATTTAATACATAGCAATTTAATTAAGATACAATAATGAATCAATTCACTGCTCCAAGTTGTACATTTAACAAAATACTTCCCAGGCTGTTCATACAGACATATTCAGGTGAAATTTAAGAGCATATCAAGGAGTTTCAGATTCAAACTAGAAGCTTGAACACAAAGGGCTGGAGGGTAAAACTGAAGGATCGGCAGTGGTGGAGTAGAGAGATTAGGGGCGGAAGGCCAGGAAAGTGAGGGTGGGCGAGGTGGCAGAGGGCCGGTGGAGGGGAGAGAGGGACAGAGCACTGACAGAGGTGAGAGAGGAGGGAGCAGCGGAAGGGACAGAAGAGCAAGGGTTAGGGGAGAAAAAAGAGGAGCATGGAAGGGTGGAGGGGAGAGGAGAAAAGATGGAGTAGGAGGAGGAAGGAAAAGCATTTTGCTGGGCAAAAACCTGAATTCAGAACTGGAGGAATTACTGATATAGAGGAAATGGCAAATCAATGTTATTTGAATGTAATGACCACCTCTTAAAATCTGGGGCCAGAGCTGGTGACTGATTATCGGGGAGAATGAACGGGAAGGGAGAAGAGTTAGATAAGACTTGTTTCCAAGCTCAATTCGACAAAGGGGCATAACAAGAGGGCTCTGCTGGGACAGTATTGAAAAGAAAACTACATTGGGAATAGAGTGGAAAGTGCAGTGTGCAGCTTTGGTGAAGAAGATTCACAAAACTGAAACCTTAAGAGTGTAAATGGAGGTGGTAGCAGTGGTCAAAAACAACGTTCTTCTCGTCCAATATTGGATATCAGATGAGGTAAGAGGCAGTGCAAAGACAGAGAGGTGACATTGAGATAAAACTTGGGTCCAACAATACATGTAATGTGGAACGGTATGTTCAGATGATTATTTTCATGTCAAACTTTATTGATCTGCCAATTACCATTAAATATGAATACATGTTCAAACTGCAACTTGTTTTAAATCAGGAAAAAATCTCAACTTGTAAAGAATAATATATTTCAAATTATTTTTCAAACATGAAGTACAACAAACTCTTGAATTAAGTTTACTTGATAAAGAAAAGATTTTAAAATTGTGCTTACGATGGTAAAAGCCAATTCTACAAATTTTAAATATACGATCAATGGTGCTGCATTCGAGTAACAATGATGCAGAGAGACAAAGTTTTAATCCAACATACCATTCAACCATCAAGCCAATAGCTAGCCTAAAAGTGGTCACGTCTCAATTGTCTTTTTTTAAGTGTCAACTACAGAAACCAAAAGAACTGAAATACTTTATTTAAGCCAAAATGATCCTGAAGGCTATGCTATTTTTGAATACTACTTAGAAACTGTAAATTTCAGTATTTCAGCTCAAAATGAGGTTCAACAACCATGAAGCCTTTAGAAAGCTTAAACCTCTAAACAACCTTTACAGAAGAGAATCTTACCTGTGACCAAAACAGAGGTGTTTCCCTTAAGCAGCTGAGGAGAACCAGCCAATCCTGTTGTCAACCAATTTAAACCAACTTTACAGACTGCAGAAAGAATAAACGGGATGACAAATCAATGTCTGCAATAAAGAATGCAATCAGACTGTTGCCGTGTTTACAAATGTCACCACACAAGACCGCATCTTGCAGAATCAGTACAAACTAAACATTTCACAATTCCTCAGCTTCCCACATTACACAGCGTTAATCCTGTATCTCCTCTAAATATTTAGAATGCTATAATTCCAATATCTTAATAACAAGCCTCCAAATCCAACCAGTATTGAAATGCAGAAGGAAATCTAATCCATTTCTATCCATTTGAAACATTTCAAAAACATTTGCCGCAGTTCTCTTTTACCCCTGAAGGCATTAACTCTGATTTTGATCAAGTGGCCACACTAGAGTACTCCCAAATATATTGCCAGAATGTTTTGACCTTCCAGATAAGTTGAGCCCTACTATTGCATCAGCTTCAATCATCTGAACTATTCAATATTCAGGAGTAACCTAGAACCCTTATCTGTACAGTTCAGGTATTTGTCTGAACAGGTGGCGTAAAAAATGCTCGCTTCCCCAGGCATATCATGCCTAATCATCAATTGTGCCTTGTTTGATATAGGGTACAAGATACTTTAATTTGGCCACATTCCACCAAGCTGATCAGATTTAGCAATGGCTTAAAAAATAACTTGTTTAATTACAAATCTTGTGTTATACGGGATAAATGGAAACAAGGGCAAATAACAATGTCTTTCACAAAAGAGAAACACTGGCTTTCTACACCATATGGCCACTATTTATCAACACACTGGTGAATTTGCTACTTATGAGCTTTTAAAATGTTATAAAAACAACTAAACCAGGATTCCACGAAAAAAAATCACTCCAATCGAAGTGTTCCGTTATCAGTATTCACTTCAACTATTCACACAATGTGGATGCAGTTCAATCCTCTGCATTCACCGGGACTACTGCAGATGGAGCACCTTGGTCACTATGGACAAGTTGGGCCAATGGGTCTGTTTCCATAAATTACAATTATCTAAATTGTAAGTTTCTTAATTTCCCTGGTGTTTGTGAAATAAACATTGGAGTAGCTACGTCACGGAAGATTTGAAAACTAATTTGTTATTTTATAACAGGTCATTGTTACTTTAAATTCATGTTCAATGATAATTTGGAACTTAGTCAACTGTAACTCTAAGAAACTTTGTTTTTAAAATTCAGCTTGTTCACTCTGCAGTTTTTGCACAAGCCACTTTAAGTATGAACACACTAAACTAACTAGTTAGAGGCAAAATCCAATACAGCAAGCAAAACTGAAAACCTGGATTGAAAAGTTCATTGAGGGTTTGGGGAACTGGCCCAGGAGATGTGGAGGACTAGGGCAGATCAGCCACAACACTGAATGGCAGGGATGATGCCAGTGTTGAGCTGGTGACCTATCCCTGCTCCTATTTCCTTATGTTCTTGAAAAAGGTAGTTGAAATGACAACACCAACCTTCATGAAAGACTTGGTATATCGAGAAAAGAACACGCCCACAAGAATAATCAAAAGCAAGACTCTCTTTAAGGACTGTTCATAACTGTGAATCTACCGTTAAAATTATCCATTAAAACAGAAATAATATATTTAAAAAACGGACTACTGCAAAGTTTGAGGTGGCGGGTAATTTTAGATGCTATACTTTGTACCCTCATATCATTGAGGGGCTTGGAAATTGGCAATGGAGATTAAATGAGACTAAGTGTGGGTTTTAACGATAATCCCCAATATCAAAGTAATCTGATGGAGCTTCACGCTTAGCTTTAAATATCAATTTAAGTAATTTGAAAAATATGAAAAAATGCAATTCAGTTTAAACTTTTTAAAATTGCTAATCATTAGCTTAAAATTAAAATTAGCATGCACAATTATTTGAAGAGGATCTGAAAGAACCAAAAATATTTTTTTTAAACAGAAGCAGGTGCTTGAATAATGATAATAATCAGATGAATACCTAAGATTTCATCTCAGCAATTTTCCAATCAGGAATTAGTGCAAATATGCTCTGGGTGAGTCAGATACTTATCCCAGCTATGATGCAGGATGTGTAAGGCTTCTTGTCTGTGATTGCTGGCAGTTAAAGTAATATTTCCTTAAACCACTTTCCCAGACCCATTCTCACCCCCAATGAACAGCAATGGAAATATATTCATTGCATCCTCATAATCAGATTGTAATAATGGTAATCGTTCAGCCACAGTGCGTTGCACGAGCTTCATTTAAGAATTACCTACGGAGAAATTAGCATATCCTATAATGTAGCTTTGACGTACCACCTAAAATGGTTCCTACTATTCCACTTTATAACAGGTTACAGTAGAGAATCTCAATCAGCACTGTTTTTCTGCAATGCCACATATCCCTCGATCCCTTTACTATCCAAGTATTGATTGGTAAATGAGAACAAACAAAAGTGAAAGTTCTAAAAACTTCATGTATTTTGTCAAATTTCAATGTAAATTGCGATGCCTTTACGTACAATGGAAAGTGTCCACTCTGGATTTATGATGCAAGTGTTGTGATTGAATTCTCCGGTCTCCTTGGCATTCAACTTCAGATCATATAATTCCCCGTCCTGTACAGTGGAGGGTTCTTTTCTATGAATCTGGCACCTGTCTACCCAGGGTAACAACAAACTATCTAACCATGCTACAGAGGTAAACCTGATAGACACCAGGGGTCATATTTAGCTTTTTTTTAAAATCTGTTCCGGAATGGTTAGTTGTGGCAAAATTGAGAAACTTTCCTTCTACGAACTATATGTGTGAAACATATAAATGCATCTTTCTGCGACAGGCGTATTATACAGAAGTAACTTTCTCTCCATTACTTTTGAGGACAATAGCTCTCAGCTTCCTGCTGTAACCCTGTAAAACAGATCCCTTTCCTGAACACCAAGCCCTCTCTAAAGTATGTCAATGCTCTCCACCCTTATTAGAAACTTACCTGATTATATGGACAGGAAGACTGTATAAAAAAAAAAGGGCTATGTTCAAATATTTTGTCATTAAGCGCTGTTAGTTTTAAAGCTGACTACCAAAGTTAATCCATAATATGTCAGTATAAAAGATCTTTAAAAAATGACATGCAAGGAAAAGGAATTGAAAAAGATAGCCGCATGAATAGAAAACAGTGAGAAACTTGCCTGCACCTGTGATGCAATCTATTGGGGAAAAAGGTAAAGTCTCATATCCCTATTCTTGTATAGGAAGATAATAACTTGACATCTTTAGTTGAAACCAGACAATATTTACTCATGTTTTCCTTAATTTTATAACAGGTATGACCAAATTTCCTTTCAGATTATTGATATCACAAGGATTTCTGCAAGACCAAATAATCAGTGCACAAAGTGTTTGTGTATCCACTTGGATTGTTCAATTTGTGCCGCTGAGACATGGGCTGAGTGAAGAAAAAAAATTCAAAGTGCTTAATGCTTCAGGTACTTATTAGGACAATAAAAAATACTGCACAATAATATTTCATATTAGATCGAAGTCACGGATCGATTGCATCGTGTCAAATTATTAGACTACCAGCAGATTTATCGTTGAGGTAATGAAGGTACTATCAGATCTTTATGGTCAAGTCATGCAGATTGAGTAATGACTTGTGACAGCAGAGCTAGGGCATCCAATCACTGGAAGCTGCTTCACTTCAAAACAACGGAATAACCTATTGCAGCGATCACGCCATGGAGTACAACCACTACCTCTGTGTGTAGTGCGCACCTCAGCTATACACAGTCTGAACTTTTTTAAAGGCGGACTGACCCTATTGTCAGTATAAATTACACTGGATCATTTAAGCATCATAGTTTCTAATCGATTATCACTTCATTGTTACAAGCTTTCACTCAACTTAGCAAAATTCTGCCAAGATAAAATACGTTCTACAGTGAACATCGCAACATGTATAGGAAAGAACTGCAGATGCTGATTTAAATCGAAGGTAGATACAAAATGCTGGAGTGACTCAGCGGGTCGGACCCTTCTTAATGGGCGACATTTCGGGTCGACCCGAAACATTTTAAACACTTTCTTAATGACCCGAAACATCACCCATTGCTTCTCTCCAGAGATGCTGCCTGTCCCACTGGGTTACTCCAGCATTTTGTGTCTAACTGCAACATGTATGCAGTAAATTGAGCAGCCTCGGGAGTTAAAGCACTTCACAGCTAGAGAAATCTCTTTTGAAATGCAACTACCACAATAATGCAGTATAGAATGTTCCAACAACCAGCAGTTACAAACTTATCTGTTCTTGTGACACTGATTAAAGGTAAACATATTGCATGCAAAACTTTATGACAGCCTTTGGAAGATGCAATGCTGCCAACACTTTGTAATGGAGTAATATAATTCGCCAGTCACCTGGTGTTCTACAGGAGTCATCACCATGACACAGAATGTGACCCGCTTGTACAACTGAAGATAAAGTGCTGGAGTAACTCAGCAGGCCAGGCAGCATCTTTGGAGAACATGGATAGGTAACGTTTTGGGTCCGGTTCCTTCTTCAGCTTATACACCAGCTTATTCATCCAAAACACCTGCCTTGTATATTGTGTTGAAACTTAAAAGGAAGAGTGGCAGTGGTGCAGAAGGTAATGCTGCTGCCTTACAGAACTAAAAACATGGGTGTGATCCCAACTTCCCATGTTATCTATGTGGAGATTTCCCTGCATTATATGGAAATCCTCCAGCTACCTTCTACATCTCAAAGATATGTTGGTTGTTAACGGAATTGGCTTCCCTAGAGCAGGTGGGTGGTGAGGGTAGGAAAAGGAGGTGGAGAAGAAAGGTTGACATGTATGAGAAAAATGTTTATAGGGGGATGGGATTGATAGGATTGTTCCAAGTACCAGCATTATTTTGATGGGCCGATGGGCCTCCTATTTGTCCCGATAATATGAGAATGAGGCTAGCAGAATCAGTTGATCATCCCCTTTGAAAGCATCTCTGACAATACAGCAGCATTCCCTCAGTGTTGCAGTGGTGTCAACCTAGATTGTTCACTCAGGTCTCTGGGGTGGAACCAGAACCAGAACCAGAACCAAATCAAGAGATGTTTACCCAGATGAACTGAAACATCAGTTGCAACAACACAACCAAGGCACAGATAATCTAGCTAAGATTCCAAAAATATGTAATCGGATTCAATCAATTACTACAAGGTGACTTGAGGTGAAAAAAAACCACACAAGCATTTAAATACTTGAGAACCTACAAATTATGTGGGTGCCTTTCAAAGCAACTAACTGCAAATCCCAAAAGCAATTGAAAACAAAATTAATGCAAAATGCACAATGCCAAAGCAAATTCTGGTCCAGTGATTTGTCACCAAGTAAAAAGCATCATTATCACATTTTGGGTACTAATAAAATGACCGGAGATCATATTCCTATTCTCGTGTACAACTCAAAGACTGAAGCACTCCACGGAAATCACGTCCTGTCGGTAAAATTCCAAACAATGTATAACGTCCAAGAGTACTGCCATTTTTTAATTCTAATCAACCATAAACTGATTATTTAGCCAATTCTGAAGACAGGATAGATAGCAAATCTGAAAGTAAATACCATCGCAAAACAAGACCTCAAAGGCAAGTCATTATGGGACATTTTGGAAGTAACTAATTTGTAACCACAGAATCGATGCAGGCTTTACACAACTGGAAAATCTAATTGACGTTTATAGAATCTTTTCAAGAATAACATGAACATTAAAAACTGAGCAAGACAAAAGCCCTTGTTATTACATTGCAATAGTTTGGACAATATCCTAAGCAGACTCTTACACAATTACTGCAAGGTTCAGCATATTATAAACCAGGAAGAAATTCTGTGCTAAATTGTTTTAGATCTTGAATACAGATATCTGAAATTTGATCAGAAAAAATCATTGCAATTTATTTTCACAAAACAGTACAAATTTGTAAACCACATCGTTCACAGAAAGTAGAATCTTGCAATTTTATCACCAGCATAAGTAATATGAACTCCAACAATGCCAGAAAATTAAAATTATAATCTTAATTTGTTTCACAGTAAACTTGTTACTTAATACATTGCCAAACAAATCCTTGTGAACGCTCCAAATCCATGCTTAGACAAAATGCTTCCAAAGCTACTTGCTCTGAATAACAAGGTCCTGCCAGTCATTTTTAAACAAAAGGAAAACCATTTATCATTTTCAAGATCAGATGATAAAATGTATTCTGTATCACAGCAATATGTGATTTCTTAAACCACATCACTTCAACCTAAAACTCTCAGTTCCAAATATTTAAATTATTTTTTGACATAATAGCAAAAATGGTGCCTTGAAAGCTGTAGATACAAGTGTTTGCAATGTTGGAAAACTGATCATAAATGCATTCACATGCCTTTAATGAATGAATTAATTGATTAACCACAGCAGAAAACTGATGATTCCACAACAATCTAGAAAACTAGGTAACCATCAACACAATCCAAAAGCCACTTCTGCGAACAACAAAAAAATTCCCTACTACACTACCCTAATCATTATTTATTTCAAAGTTGGACAAGTCGAAACATATCCTAAAAAGTACAAGCTTATATTGAATTTTGGACCTTTCCCTCTCGCACTATTTTTTCTAAATAGTGGAAGGAACAAATTTTATGTCTCAGAAAAAAAGAGGAAAATCCATATACAATAAATAACCAATCCATAACCAAATTTAGCTCATAAAACATTTCAAATGCAATTCAAAGATTAAATTTGCTTTATATTTTCAAATGCTGTAACTGTTAATGCAAAATTATCTTGGCAAAAAAAGGTGAAAAAGATTCTAAGATTCTTTAATTTTTCTTAATTCTCATACATATAGAACATGTTGCCAGACTTAAAACTGCAAGGACCTTGCATGTTACACTTGCAAATTTAAACTAAATTAAACTTCAACCACTCCCTTTAATTGAACCGTAAACTGTCAACTGTTGAGCTTTGCAATTTTGCCCTTTTCCCAGACTAAGACAACCAAAGACCATGGCCGCAAACAAAGAGCCTTTATCCAGTATCTAGTGAATGTTGGAGTTGACACACAAGGTCAGGACTGGTACAATTCTGGGTAACCTCTATGAGGAAAAGTGGAGGCAGGACGGTAGAATATAGACCAGCCTGTCGCGATTTGAAATAGTAAAGTACATTTGGATTTAATACCACAAAGTTAAATATTTCTGATACATTAAAAAAAAAATGTTTTTATATTATGGGAGCAAAAGGGAAGAAAAATAACTGACAAATTGTCACTGATAATTATCTTATGCATGAGAAATGAGCATTTAGATGTTGAAATAAACGGCAGAAATTCCTCCCAATATCAGGCTGTTAATGTGTGAGGTGGTTGGGGTTCTAACCCATCAGTAAATTATGTAACGTTTTAAAATTTCTTTGATCTTTTCAGGAATATGATGTAACTTAGTTTAGAATCACAAATTTCCAGAATGAATTTTCCTAGTCGGCATTTTTTTAGTACTCCAATTGTAAGCATTTATATAATCAGATTAAGATAAAGCTTTTTTTTTAAATCACAGAATGTTATTTTAGTTTATAGATAGGCACTACATTTCAGGAAATGTGTTTTTTTTCTGGAAGGAAATGTCATGACCTGTCAATGATTGAGTGAACTGAAAGACTATTCTATTTGTTGAAACATTTCATATTTGCAGCAGTTCTTTTTCATTACAAAGCCTAGACCTTACATCAACTACAATTAAATGCGTACCCCTGTATCAGTCAGTTAATTATAAAACCATAAAGCTTGACAGTCAGTCTAAATAATTCAGCACATACCTCCTCTAGCTTTCAAAGCCACTTGTCAGCAATTTAGAAAGCAGAAATGGACCAAAATAATTCACGTGGTCAGGATTATACGCCTAAAAAAAAGCTGGATGGGAAAAGTAAGTTTACAATAGAATTCCAAACAATTCACACAAATCATTCTCCCCAATAATAATCACTTATTACTTTAGCATATGCAAGTGCAATGTGAAAATTTATATCAAATGTTCATCCTAAATACTTTGGTGTAAAATTTGAGCACAACAATATTATGCAGTGAGACTAATGAACTGGCTAGCTTCCGAAATAAATACCTTTAAATGTGTTGGCAAATCATGCACCAATCCAACAATCCCAGCAGGAACACTAGTCAGAAATCTAGTTCCTCAACAGATGAAAAAAATGAGGAGCCAGGGACTTTGCAAGCTGCACCCAGGTCAGGAGGACTGTAGAACCTCTTTGTAATTACATAACCACTAGTCAACTGTAAATCCACAACTATACAGACTGCCACACCTTTGTGTAAATTAAGTTCACTTGGATGCTGAAAAAAAACCTTTGCCAGTTTCTCAAGCAAAGTAACTGTCAAGAGAATAGTGTTTCTACTAACAAATCTGCATTCAAGAACCACAAAATTGCACAAATCCAACAACCTTAACTGTACCAGTTCTAATTGCATAAAAAGCACATCACATTTCAAACATAAAACTTTATCTAAATACCATTTTCCTTTCATCTAAATAGTTAGGAAAATTCTGCAGGGTAAAGATTTTCCGAAAGGAACAGATGACCTATAATAACCAACAACACGTGGTAAAATATAAATGTCAAATAAAAATTGCGATTGTTCTTTGAAACAGATTATCATCAGTAATCATGACTCCTTGTACGCCAATGATCATTCTAAAAAACTATTTATTTGTTTGATTTATCAAGTCTTACTAGTTAACATTCAGGAAACAACATTATTTTGATTTACTTATTTGAGAAAAGTCCCAAAATATTCCGCAAACCTAACCGAAATAGAAGACCCCTGGTCCTTGGCAAGTCTCCTTTGGCAACACAACCCAACTTGAAACCCCTGTGCAATTAACTGGAGGGTGGTTTGGGCTATGAATTCCAGTGGATTACTCAACTTCCTCAAAGTTAGTGAAACAGAAATTACCTTCCTATTAACCTGCTCAAGCTTAATTGCAAAATTAGATGTGAGAGTTGTGCTTGGGCCAACATACCATCATGTGTTTAACTTTCAACTTTAATGAAATTTAAATCAGAGGCAGAAGGACTGGACACATTAGCCCATGACATGCAAATGATGTCCTCATCAGACTCCGAGCACAAAACTACCATAAAGACCCAATTTTCAAAAACCATATTTTTTTTGCCAATCATAAGGTTATTCAGCTTTATGCCAGTGACCTCTAATTAACGCCTTTTTGCTCTGTTCCACATCTCTGCAAGTACTTATCCAATTCTGCTTTGAGAAGTCGATCAACCATCTACAATACAGATGCATGCACAGGCCCAAAATTGAAGTTTGAAAATGCCTTTGTGACTAGCCTGTATAATTCCTATGAGGTCCACTCGATTCACACAGTAATCTAGGTCTGGTAGAAAGCTCCACAAATCCCAATATCCTGCAAAAGGAGCACAGCATTGA
The DNA here is from genome assembly GCF_053455715.1 of Rhinoraja longicauda. Taxonomy (NCBI): domain Eukaryota; kingdom Metazoa; phylum Chordata; class Chondrichthyes; order Rajiformes; family Arhynchobatidae; genus Rhinoraja; species Rhinoraja longicauda. Next base: position 321,349 of record NC_135974.1, read on the forward strand.
GTCAGGCAACCAAGAGAATAAAATCCACCAGATGCTGTTCCTGAAAGTCTATGCACCCAATTATGGCTCAGAATTAACCTGAGATGCAGCTCCATCAAATGGAGCCAGTTACAACTGGCCAAATAACTTCTCAAAATGCACCAATTAGGATTTTCCAAGAGATTACATGAATTTTTAAGCTTCAAATGACTTACAGCTTTTGCCGTGGCTGCATATTATACAAACTATGTAGACTTCTTCCAAAAGGTACAACCATCTGCAACCCCACCCCTACTGATAAGTCTTTTTGTTTGAACGCAAAATATCACTTGCCCATAACTGTCGTAATTCAAAACACACCACAGCTGATTCTAAATGTGCATCTGAAATTACAGCAATCTTTCACAAATCCAAGTCAAGACTTACCCTCTGGGCATATAGACTATGTTGGGATGTAAAGGTTATTGCTGCATCCAACTGCACTCACGTTACTCTGCAACCACCACTGGTTTCCATAGTACATCTCAGTTGTAAAAAAGTCTGTACAAGTGTGAATATTGCCAGCTCTGCACCAATCTCCAACAGTGAGACACCTCAGCAGTAGTTATACCAAGTAGTACAAAGGCATGTGTATTACCGCAATTTGGGATCCTTAACTCGCACGATTCTCAGAAAATCAATCATAAAACATTATTTTAAATAATCTAGTAACAGAGGAAAAATCCAAATAGAGGAATCTAATAAACAACAAAAACCAAAACCATATATAATTTGCATAAAACCGCCTACTGTACAGACTAAATAATCAAAACTGCCTCAATGATAAACTTGAAAGCCAAAGTTCAAAGTTCAACTAGATTTGCTAATATCCATGTTCTCGCAAGACCCTACATGAAGGAAATGCAATATTAAATGTAAATTGTACCAGTTGTTCAAAATCGGAGATGAAAACACAAACCAGACCAATCGACCAACAATTAAGATGTATCAACTCTCTTCTTATTCGACGTTCTCTGCTTGTAATTTATTGTTCACATACTTTTTTTTAAAAACAACAAACTAAGCGTCCAATTTGCTCCATACATGAAAAGTAGTGAATCTACTCTGCTGGCGCTTGTGATCCAACGCATGGGATTCATACCATGATCACCGCACAACAGTCCTCTCGACTTTTCAAAAGGGGCTGCAGCGTCCACACAATACCACAAATACTGGCAGATGAGACACACATATAGTGAACCTCAACAGTGATCAGTGCATGAATGTGGCTTCAAGGGGTAAACAGCAAGGTGCATACGTGAGGCAGAGGCCACGCCGAGCTCGGGACTGGGTTGGAGGCCGGGCGCCGGGTTGGGGGCCGGGTTGAAGGCCGGGCCGGGCTGGGTTGGAGGCCGGGTTGAAGGCCGGGCCGGGCTGGGTTGGAGGCCGGGTTGAAGGCCGGGCCGGGCTGGGTTGGAGGCCGGGCTGGGGGCTGGGTTGGAGGCCGGGCCGGGTTGGGGGCCGGGTTGAAGGCCGGGCCGGGCCGGGTTGGGGGCCGGGCTGGGTTGGAGGCCGGGCCGGGTTGGGGGCCGGGCTGGGGGCCGGGTTGGAGGCCGGGCCGGGTTGGGGGCCGGGTTGAAGGCCGGGCCGGGCTGGGTTGGAGGCCGGGCTGGGGGCCGGGTTGGAGGCCGGGCCGGGTTGGGGGCTGGGTTGGAGGCCGGGCCGGGCCGGGTTGGAGGCCGGGCCGGGTTGGGGGCTGGGTTGGAGGCCGGGCCGGGCCGGGTTGGAGGCCGGGCCGGGTTGGGGGCTGGGTTGGAGGCCGGGCGCCGGGTTGGAGGCCGGGCCGGGCTGGGGGCCGGGTTGGAGGCCGGGCCGGGCTGGGGGCCGGGTTGAAGGCCGGGCCGGGCTGGGGGCCGGGTTGAAGGCCGGGCCGGGCTGGGGGCCGGGCTGGGGGCCGGGTTGGAGGCCGGGCCGGGCTGGGGGCCGAGCTGGGCCTGGGCGGCTGGGGGCCGGGTTGGAGGCCGGGCCGGGGGCCGAGCTGGGCCTGGGCGGCTGGGCCGGCCGCAGGGAGGAGCGCGGTGCCGCCCAGCGCCTCCTCCTTGCAGCGGCCGCAGACTCTTTGTCCACTGGTGGCGCGGCTGCTGAGGGGGGGGGGGGGGGGGTGAACATTAAACCACAACCCCAAGTTACTGGGGTACGGTGCAGCCTTGCGCCGCGGCGGGGGGGCGGGGGGGGGGGGGGGAATGCGGCCTAGTTGCGAGCGAAAGCCACACTGCTGGAGTTTATTTCCAATGTGAAGATGAAGCAGCAGCAGATGGACGGACGGACGGACGGACGGACATGTGTGAGCGGCCGCGTTACCGAAGCCCTTACCAGTGACAGGGATTTAATTATTTTTACCAACACGGTGCAGGCGGGGTGGGCGTGAGGGTGAGGGTGATGCGAGCGGACACCCGGCTGCCGTACCGCTCCCGCCCGATGCTCACTCGGCAAACATGGCGGCGTCGCGGGGGCGCGCAGCACCTCAGCGGGTGCCCGCCAGCCCTGACGTCACCGCCAGCGCGTGCCCGCCAGCCCTGACGTCACCGCCAGCGCGTGCCCGCCAGCCCTGACGTCATCTTTCACATGACGTCATTGTCCGCCCTGATGTGGCGCCTCCGCCTTCATCACCACTCACACTGCCCCCATCAGATCCCAGCCCGGGCTGAAGGAAGTGTTGCTGAGGCCTCCCAGACGTTGCTGGATCTCACTCCCACTCTAGATACATGGTCCTGGAGTCACACTTCACAGAGAACCGGCCCATCAGCCCACATGTCCATGCCAACTACTTAACGACTTGTCCCAGTTAGGCGATTTTAAGACGACTGCCGGCGACTAGGCTGTGGCCGAACGTTCGGCAGGGTGTGGCGGCCATGATCGTGAGGAGTCTCTAATGAATCGTAGCGTATCTTGGCGCGACGCGGAAAAATTTACCTGCTAGAAATTTCTTGGCGACTGCTGGCTTGTCGCCAGGTATCGTAGCTTTTGTGAGTGCTGTCGCACGCTGTCCCCAGGTTTGCTAGGTTGTCGCAGGTGCATTTAGAAGCACGTAATATTAAATTAAGAAAAGGCATTTGAAGATACCAGAAGATAGTTTTGTTTAACCAATTTATTTACCGTCAGGACATTTGACAGGTAGATTGGAGGGGACAGTTTGACGGTCAGGTAAGGGTGGGAATTTCGCGATGTTTCCGAAGACGGTGTAATCTCTTAGCCAGGTGCTAGTTTCACAAAAAAAGTAACTTGTATCGACCTGACTCAGCATTGTCATTGTCATTGCCGTAGGGTAAAAGAAAATTTTGGCGATCTGCTACGACTTTGACAGTCGCCTTAAAAATCGCATAACTGGGACAGGCCCTTTAGTACCCATGCACACAATACCTCCAGATTCAGGGACAGTTTACAATACAATACAATACAATATCTTTATTGTCATTGTACAAGTACAACGAGATTAAGAATGCCACTTCCATATCGATTGCTATAAAATAAATAAATCACGGCAAAAACAAAAACAACAAAGGGAGGGGGAATGAAAAGGAAACAAGGTAAAGTGCAAAAAACAGGTTCATGCAGAGGTCAGTTGTGCCAGATGACCCTGGGGGCAGAGACAGATCATGGGGGGCTCTCAGCAGGACCGATTCAGAGCAGCTATAGCTCTAGGAATAAAGCTGTTTCTTAGTCTGGAGGTGCGGGCGTAGAAGGCCTTGTAACATCTGCCAGATGGAAGTAGTTCAAACAGACGGTGGCATGGGTATGTGGAGTCCTTGTAGATGCTGGTGGCTTTCCTGAGGCAGCGTGCGTTGTAGATGTCCTCCAGGGCTGGTAGCTGTATCCCAATGATCCTCTGCAGATGACTCGCTGAAGAGCTCTCCTATCCGCTGCCATGCAGCTGAGATGCCACACATAGATGCCGTATGTCAGTATGCTCTCTGTGGTGCAGCGGTAGACGGTCATCAGTAACTGTTGGGGCAGACCGACCTTTTTCAGCGTTCTCAGGAAAAACAGCTGTTGCTGTGCTTTCTTGACCAGATCATGTGAGGTCCTCTGAAATATGTGTGCCCAGAAACCTGAAGCTGGACACTCTCTCCACTCTGATGAAGACTGGAGCTTATTCCGCATTCTGTGACCTTAAGTTGATAATTAGCTCCTTGGTTTTTGATGTGTTTAGGGACAGGTTGTTCTCTGAGCACCAGCTCGCCAGGTTCTGCACCTCCGCTCTGTAGGCTGATTCATCGCCGTTGGAGATCAGCCCGATCACCATTGTGTCATCCGCAAATTTGACGATGGTGTTGGTGGCGAATGCAGGAACACAGTCATGTGTGAAGAGGGAGTAGAGGATGGGGCTCAATACACAACCTTGCAGTGTGCCGGTACTCAGGGTGGTGGAGGACAGGTGGAGGCCCAGTCTCACTGCCTGAGGGCGCTCCGTCAGGAAATTCAGGATCCAGTTGCATATTGACGAGCTGAGGCCTAGCTGGATGTAGTTTGGAGGTGAGCTTGGTGGGGATGACAGTATTGAAGGCAGAGCTATAGTCTATAAATAGCATCCTCACGTTTGTGCCCTGTCTCTCCAGGTGAGTCAGGACGGTATGAAGAGCCAGAGAGATGGTGTCCACTGTGGATCTATTTGTTCTGTAAGCAAACTCATGTGGGTCCAGTGAGGCAGGAATGATGGCTTTCTTCCCAGCTGTTATCAGGCAACTGAACCGTCTGAACAATGAGTTAATTTGGAGACCCTTGGACTGTCTTTAATCGGACTTTATTGGACTTTATCTTGCAATTATAATCTGAATGGTGTCAGATTAGGAAAAGGGGAGGTGCAACGAGACCTGCGTGTCCAGTCAGTTACTGCTCTCTACCCTCTAGCTCTATTGGGTTCGACCTTTAGTTTAGAGTTCGGAGATCCAGTGTGGAAACAAGCCCTTTGGCCCATCGAGTCAGCGCCAAACTGCAATCCCCGCACACTAACGCTATCCCACACACATTAGGGACAATTTACAATTACACCAAGCCAATTAATGTAAAAACATGGATGTCTTTGGAGTGTGGGAGGAAACCAGAGATCCTTTCACCACTTGGCCCACTGCTGTTTTACAAAAATGACAGAGTGCTGAGTTACTCAGCGGGTCAGGCAGCATCTCAGAAGAACATGGATAGGTGTCGTTTCAGGTTAGGTCTTTCCTTCCAATCCAAAACGTTGCCTATCCATGTTCTCCAGCAATGCTGCCTGACCCGCTGAGTTTACTCCAGCACCCTGTGAAACGTCACCTATCCATGTTCTCCACGGATGCTGCCTGACCCGCTGAGTTACTCCAGCACTCTGTGAAACGTCACTTATCCATGTTCTCCACAGATGCTGCCTGACCCGCTGAGTTACTCCAGCACTCTGTGAAACGTCACCTATCCATGTTCTCCACAGATGCTGCCTGACCCGCTGAGTTACTCCAGTGTCTTTCTTTTCCTACTTAACCTAATCCTGATTATATTTCAGCTGCCAGTTCCACCTACGTCCCAAATGGAAGCATTGCTGGAAACCCTCAACATGTCAGGCAGTATCAGTGGAGAGAGAAGCAGAGCATACCGCTGGTGGACTCTTGGTGATGTCTCCCCAAGGATGCTGCTGGACCTGCCGTGAAGTTCCTACTCCCCATTGTTATTTGTAATGGATGAAGGGTTAACCTAATTTTCCCAATCGTTTAGTGGCATTTAATAGACTTTTGGATAGGTGCGTGGATATGCAAGGGATAGAGGGATAGGGATTATGTGCGGGGAGATAAGTGACGGTCCTGCCATCATGTTCGGCACAGACATGGTGGGCCAAACGGCCTGCTTCTGTACTGTTCTGTGTTAAATCCAGATTGTGGCCGTCACCAGGGACCTGTGTGTGTACTGAGCACCCTCCCAAAACATCACACCGAAGTGGGAGAACATGTCCTGCCCGCAGCCCTGTTTGGCATTTGGATTTTGTCCAGATTTTACCTAAGGATTTGATGGTTTAAATTAGAAACCTGAATAAAGGAGATCAGTTTAAAACTGACAACCTCAGCAGGGTAAGGGTCAGTGTCTGGCAACTTGTACAGGGGCCTCCACTCCCACCAACATGGTGGCTAAGCAAAAGCAGGTTTATTTTGTTTCCACAGCACCTGCGACCTGAAACCCAACAACCAAGCTTACATTCTCTTTGACACTCTTTGCCTCACATTCCCTGAATGACAGGTGTCTGACCACAAGGCCACCGCGTGTGTGTATATCTGCGTGTGTATATGTGTATGTGTGTGTCCGTGTATATATGTGTCCGTGTGTGTCTGTGCGTGTATATATATGTGTATTAGTGTATGCGTGTGCGTATATATATATGTGTGTGTGTGGCCATGCATATATATGTGTCCGTGTGTGTCTGTGCACACACACATATATATATATACTCGACCAAGTGGACCTGTTGGGCCCATTCCTCGTAGAGGGGGAACAGGGAAGGGGAGAGGGTGTGACTGAGTGAGCCCTGGACTCAATCCCCCTAATCCTCCCTCCTCTCCCCACTGACCCACTCCACCCCCCTACCCCACTTGCCCCTCCCCCAGCCTTGCCTTCACCCCCATTCCCCCCTCCCCCCCTGCCCGCACCCCACCCCCAATCTTTCCTCCCCCCACCCCCACTCTCCCCACCACCCCTTCCCTCCACCCCCACTCTCCCCTCCTCCACTCTCTCCTGCTCCCCACTGTCCCCATCCCCCCCCCACTCTCTATTCCCCCACCCCCACTGCCCCCTTCCCCCCCACCCCCTCCTCCACCCACCCCCACTCTCCCCTCCCCATCCCAACGCTCCCCTGACCCCTGATCCCCCACCCCCATTCTCTCCCTCCACCCCCTCCTCCCCCCTACCCCCGCCCTCCCCTCCACCCACTCAGCCCCCACGCCCACTCCCCTCCGTGGACCCGTTGGCAGTGAAAGCCACTTACCAGTGCCCGTGCGTGCCACGCTGACTGCCGGCGTGCGAGTCTCCCCCGGGGCCGGGTGCGAGCAAGGGGAGAGAGGTGAGGGGAGAGGTGAGGGACGAGAGGCGGGGGGCGAGGACCAAGTGGACCCGTTCCTCGTACGGGGGGGACAGGGAAGAGGGTATCACTGAGTGAGCCCTGGACCCAAAGCCTCTCCTGTATTGGTGTAGCACCCTCAACCCCCCCTCTACTCAATCCCCCTATCCCCCCTCTCCTCCCCCCACTGACCCACTCCATCCCCTACCCCACCCCCACTTGCCCCTCCCCTGCCCCCACCCCCACTCCCTCCAGCCCTGCCTCCGCCCCCATTCCCCCCCACCTCCCTCAGCCATCATCACATTGAATGGGGGTGCTGGCTCGAAGGGCCAAATGGACTCCTCCTGCACCTATTGTCTATATATATATATGTGTGTATTAGTGTGTGTGTGTGTGCGTATATATATGTACACACACCAATGAGACAAAACATTATGACCACTGATAGGTAAAGTGTATAACATTGAATATCTTGTTGCAATGGCACCTGTCAAGGGGTGGGATATATTAGGCAGCAAGTGAACAGTCAGTTCTTGATGTTGATGTGTTGGATGCAGGAGAAATGGGCAGGAGTAAGGACCTGAGCGACTTTGACAAGGGCCAAAATGTTATGGCCAGACGACTAGGTCAGAGCATCTCCGAAACGGCAAGGCTTGTGGGGTGCTCCCGGTCAGCAGTATAAGAAAATAACTGCAGGTCAGGCAGCTTCTTGGGAGAGAAGGAATGGGTGACGTTTTGGGTCGAGACCCTTCTTCAGACTGGTCAGCAGTGGTGACTACCTACCGATAATGGTCCGAGGAAGGACAAACCACGAACCCGTGACAGGGTGTTGGACTCCCAAGGCTCATCGAGTGCGAGGGCAACGAAAGCTATCCCATCGGGTCCGAACTAACTGTGGGAAGACGACAAGCCGGTGGAGGGAGTGTGATGCTCTGGGCAATGTTCTGCTGGGAAACCTGGGTCCGGCCATTCATGTGGACGTCAATTTGACACGTGTCACCCACCTAAATATCGTTGCAGACCAGGTACACCCCTTCATGCCAATGGTATTCCCTGATGGCAGTGGCCTCTTTCAGCAGGATAATGCACCCTGCCACACTGCACACATTGTTTGGGAATGGTTTGAGGAACATGATGAAGTGTTCACCGTGTTGCCCTTGGCCTCCAAATTATCCAGATCTCAATCCGATTGAGCATCTGTGGGATGTGCCGGATCGACAAATCCGATCCACGGCGGCCCCACCTCGCAACTTACAGGAAGGATCTGCTGCTAATGTTTTGGTGCCAGATACCAGGACACCTTCAGGGGTCTTGTAGAGTCCATGCCTCGGCGGGTCGGTGCTGTTTTGACAGCACACGGAGGACCAACAGCAGGTGGTCATGGGCCATTCTTAGTCACGTGTGTGACCAAAAATATGAAAAATTGTGGGATACATCTCTTCTAATTCTGAAAGCATTACAGGCATATTGTTTTGTACCGTATATATGACTTATAAATGTCGACGTTTATCAAGTGGAAATTTTATGTTATGCTGGTAAATGTTTGTTTAGGGTCAGAGGTCAAATATGACATGTGAGGTATGTGTGTGACCATGTGAGGTATGTGTGTACGTCAGCCCATAATGTCCGTGCCCAACATGATGGAATATAAACCAATCTCTGCATGTATTTACGATGTAACTAGGAAAATTGACAGGGGAGAGCCGGTGGATGTGGTGTACCTTGACTTTCAGAAAGCTTTCGACAAGGTCCCACATAGGAGATTAGTGGGCAAAATTAGAGCACATGGTATTGGAGGTAGGGTACTGACATGGATAGAAAATTGGTTGACAGACAGAAAGCAAAGAGTGGGGATAAATGGGTCCCTTTCAGAATGGCAGGCAGTAACTAGTGGGGTACCACAAGGCTCAGTGCTGGGACCGCAGTTATTTACAATATACATTAATGACTTGGATGAAGGGATTAAAAGTAACATTAGCAAATTTGCAGATGACACAAAGCTGGGTGGCAGTGTGAACTGTGAGGAAGATGCTATGAGGTTGCAGGGTGACTTGGACAGGTTGTGTGAGTGGGCAGATGCATGGCAGATGCAGTTTAATGTGGAAAATGTGAAGTTATCCACTTTGGAGGTAAGAATAGGAAGGCAGATTATTATCTGAATGGTGTCAAGTAAGGAAAAGGGGTCGTACAACGAGATCTGGGTGTCCTAGTGCATCAGTCACTGAAAGGAAGCATGCATGCATGTACAGCAGGCAGTGAAGAAAGCCAATGGAATGTTGCCCTTCATAACAAGAGGAGTTGAGTATAGGAGCAAAGAGGTCCTTCTGCAGTTGTACAGGGCCCTAGTGAGACCTGGAGTACTGTGTGCAGTTTTGGTCTCCAAATTTGAGGAAGGATATTCTTGCTATTGAGGGCGTGCAGCGTGGGTTCACTAGGTTAATTCCCGGAATGGCGGGACGGTCGTACGTTGAAAGACTGGAGAGACTAGGCTTGTATACACTGGAATTTAGAAGGATGAGAGGGGATCTTATGAAACATATAAGATTATTAAGGGGTTGGACACGTTAGAGGCAGGGAACAGGTTCCCAATGTTGGGGGAGTCCAGAACCAGGGGCCACAGTTTAAGACTAAGGGGTAAGCCATTTAGAACAGAGATGAGGAAAAACTTTTTCAGTCAGAGTAGTAAATCTGTGGAATTCTCTGCCTCAGCAGGCAGTGGAGGCCAATTCTCTGAATGCTTTCAAGAGAGAGCTAGATAGAGCTCTTAAAGATAGCGGAGTCAGGGGGTATGGAGAGAAGGCAGGAACGGGGTATTGATTAAGAATGATCAGCCATGATCACATTGAATGGTGGTGCTGGCTCGAAGGGCTGAATGGCCTACTCCTGCACCTATTGTCTAGTGCCCGTGATCCATATCCCTCCATATCCATGCGCCTATCCAAAAGATCCCTAAATGCCACTATCCATCTGCCTCCACCACCATTGGCTGCACATTCCAGGCATTCACCACCCACTGTGTAAAACAAAAGTGGGACAAGTCTTTGATTATGTCGGCTGCTTTTAGGAGGCAGCGTGTAGGGTGGATGGAGTCACTGGTGGGGAGTGTGGTGTGTGTGATGGACTGGGCTACATCTACAATGGTGGGGAGTGTGGTGTGTGTGATGGACTGGGCTACATCTACAATGGTGGGGAGTGTGGTGTGTGTGATGGGCTGGGCTACATCTACAATGGTGGGGAGTGCGATGGATTGGGCTACATCTACAATGGTGTGGAGTGTGGTGTGTGTGATGGGCTGGGCTACATCTACAATGGTGGGGAGTGCGATGTGTGTGATGGACTGGGCTACATCTACAATGGTGGGGAGTGTGGTGGACTGGGCTGCAATGGTGGGGAGTGTGGTGTGTGTGATGGACTGGGCTACATCTACAATGGTGGGGAGTGCGATGTGTGTGATGGGCTGGGCTACATCTACAATGGTGGGGAGTGTGGTGTGTGTGATGGGCTGGGCTACATCTACAATGGTGGGGAGTGCGAATTGTGTGATGGACTGGGCTACATCTACAATGGTGGGGAGTGTGGTGTGTGTGATGGACTGGGCTACATCTACAATGGTGGGGAGTGTGGTGGACTGGGCTGCAATGGTGGGGTGTGGTGTGTGTGATGGGCTGGGCTACATCTACAATGGTGGGGAGTGTGGTGGACTGGGCTACTTCGTCAGCTCTCCGCTACTTCTCACGGTGTTGGGCAGAGTTGTCGAGGAAATACCACAGTGTGGGAGGTAGGACTGATAGAGTTGCAGTGTTGGTGGAAGAGTGATGAGCAGTAACGTGTAGTCAGAAGGGCAGTACTCCATGGAGAGACACTTTACTGTGGAGCACCACACTGTCTGGGAGAGTACTTCTTGCAAGGCCAGTGGCATGGTTGCTGCTTTTCAGCGCTTGCAGCGCCAGAGACCTGGGTCCCATCCCGACTACGGGTACTGTCTGTACGAAGTTTGTACTGTGCTTTCCCCCGTGACCGCGTAGGTTTTCTCTGAGATCTTCGATTTTCTCCCACAGTCCAAAGACATGCAGGTATGCAGGTTAATTGGCTTGGTATAAATGTAAACTGTCGCTAGTATGTGTTGTCGAATGGCCTACATCTCTAAACTAAACTGGAGTTTGTACATTCTCTGTGTGACCGCGTGGGCTTCCTCCCACATCACAAAGACGTGCGGGTTTGTCTGTTAATCGGCCCTCTGGAAATTGTCCCGAGGGTGTGGATGTGAAAGAGGGATGACATGTCCCCATGCCACCAGGCTGTCCAAAACCTTGTGTGATTTCCTTCGCTCATCACAGCTGTCCATGTGCTACACAGCTATCAGTGAGTTTAACACAGCCATTCCAAGCCACAAATCTCCAACATGGTTTTAATAAGAAAATCTTTGAAAAAAAGAGGCATTCATAAACAAATAACAAGAGGGGCAGCACAATGAAAGTAACACGAGACTCCCCTCTCCCCAGGTCCATCAGGGTATTTGGGGCATTTACTGGACCAGCTGATGCCAGCTCTGTCCATCCCATCTCTGGGGGGAGGGGCGGAGGAGGGGGTGCAGCAGAACGGCGGGCAGTAACTGACCAACGGGCACCAGCTGAGACCCACCATGCGGCCCCTGGATCCCCCCCACTGCAGCCCCTGGAACTCCGCTGGATGCAGAGGCAGCGGGGTACAGTCCTACTGCTGAGTGTGGAGTACCCCCTCTCCCCACACCCAGTGTAGTGTACCCCTCTCCCCACTCCCACTGTGTGTGTAGAGTACCCCCTGTTCCCACTCCCACTGCAAGCGGTAGGCAGGCACTTCCAGCATGGTGTATCTACCCCTCATGCCAGGGTGCACCCCAAAGTGCAGGGCTTACCCCGCCCCCAGGGCGTACCCCAGACACGGGGCGTACCGACAGTGCAGGGCGTACCCCACACCCCGGACGTACCCCACAGTGCAGGGCGTACCCCACAGTGCAGGGCGACCCCACACCCCGGGCGTACCCCACAGTGCAGGGCGTACCCCACAGTGCAGGGCGACCCCACACCCCGGGCGTACCCCACAGTGCAGGGCGTACCCCACAGTGCAGGGCGACCCCACACCCCGGACGTACCCCACAGTGCAAGGCGTACCCCACAGTGCAGGGCGACCCCACAGTGCAGGGCGTACCCCACAGTGCAGGGCGACCCCACAGTGCAGGGCGTACCCCACAGTGCAGGGCGACCCCACACCCCGGGCGTACCCCACAGTGCAGGGCGTACCCCACAGTGCAGGGCGTACCCCACAGTGCAGGGCGTACCCCACAGTGCAGGGCGTACCCCACAGTGCAGGGCCGTACCCCACACCCGGGGCGTACCCCACAGTGCAGGGCGTACCCCACAGTGCAGGGCGTACTCCACAGTGCAGGGCGACCCCACACCCCGGGCGTACCCCACACCCCGGGCGTACCCCACACCCCGGGCGTACCCCACCCAGGGCGTACCCCGCAGTGCAGGGAGTACTCCACAGTGCAGGGCGACCCCACACCCCGGGCGTACCCCACACCCCGGGCGTACCCCACACCCCGGGCATACCCCGGGCATACCCCACACCCCGGGCGTACCCCACAGTGCAGGGCGTACCCCACACCCCGGGCGTACTCCACACCCCGGACGTACCCCACACCCAGGGCGAACCCCACACCCCGGGCGTACCCCACACCCAGGGCGTACCCCACACCCCGGGCGTACCCCACAGTGCAGGGTGTACCCAACACCCCGGGCGTACCCCACACCCCGGGCGTACCCCACAGTTCAGGGCGTACCCCACAGTGCAGGGCGTACCCCACACCCCGGGCGTACCCCACACCCCGGGCGTACCCCACACCCCGGGCGTACCCCACTACACGCGGCGGCGCTTGGCTCCGCTGGGGCTGGATGGATTACTGTTGACACTCAGCAGGTTGGCAGTGGCGCGGTTCCTCTTGCGCTTGTCCACCACCTCCTTGGGCCCGGCCTCGCCCACCGCCGCCACCTTCTCTTTCACCATGGCCTTCTCCACCACCTTGCTGCCACCTGCATGGGCACGGTTCACAACACATCCCTTAGACACACAGCACACAAACTCTGCTGCAGCCCACCACATCCACACACCCACCATCTACCACCCTTCACACTGGTATTATCCCACTTTCTCAAACACTCCCTACACACTAGGGGCAATTTACAGAGGGGCAATCAACCTACAAACCTGCACATCTTTGGGATGTGGGAGGAAACCGGAGCACCCGGAGAAAATTCAGGAAAAACAGAGAAGTAATTCTGCACTCTGCATCTTCCCATTTGCTCTACCAATTTTACTTGAGTTTGACCTGATTGTACAGGCGCTCCTCAGCTTCCGATGGGGCTCCGTTCCCAGAAACCCATCGTAAACTGAAAGTATTGTAAGTGGAAATGCATTGTAATGCCGGTAGCGAGTGGCGGCCCGCCATGGGTCGCTGCCGTTTGCACCATCGTTAAGTGGAACTATCGTGAGAAGCATGGTAGGCCGGGGACCACCTGTATTACGTACAGTGTTACCTACGCTTCTCACTCTACCTTGGTGACAATGATCAACCTCACTCAGATCGAAACACGCAAACTCCACACAGGCAGCAGCCGAGGTGAAGATTGAATCCTGGTCTCTGGCGCTGAGGCTGAGGCTGCACCAGCTGTGCCAATCGTGAGTAAAGGGAAAGCTTCCGTGAAGCAAAGTTGTACAGCAGCCACATCCCACCAGCAGCAACGTTGTCCCAACACACCCACCCACCCACTCACCCACCCCCGGGACATCAGGATAGCGCAGGGACACACACAGGGATCCACAGTGGCCCACACGCACACACACACACACAGTGGCCCACACACACACACACAGTGGCCCTCACACACACATAGTGGCCCACACACACACACACACACAGTGGCCCTCACACACACATAGTGGCCCACACACACACACACACACACACACACATAGTGGCCCACACACACACACACACACAGTGGCCCACACACACACACAGTGGCCCTCACACACACATAGTGGCCCACACACACACACACATAGTGGCCCACACACACACACACACACAGTGGCCCACACACACACACACACACAGTGGCCCACACACACACACACACACAGTGGGCCTCACACACACACACATAGTGGCCCTCACACACACACACAGTGGCCCTCACACACACACACACAGTGGCCCACACACACATAGTGGCCCACACACACACAGTGGCCCACACACACACAGTGGCCCACACACACACACACACAGTGGCCCACACACACACACACAGTGGCCCACACACACACAGTGGGCCTCACACACACACACACAGTGGCCCTCACACACACACACATATACAGTGGCCCTCACACACACACACAGTGGGCCTCACACACACACACACAGTGGCCCTCACACACACACACACATATACAGTGGCCCTCACACACACACAGTGGCCCTCACACACATACACACACCCACACACGGTTGGCTCACACACAAACACACGGTGGGCTCACACGCACACACGGTGGGCTCACACACATACACACACACACACACACGGTGGGCTCACACACACACACACACGGTGGGCTCACACACATACACACACACACACACACACACACACACAGTGGGCTCACACACACACGGTGGGCTCACACACATACACGGTGGGCTCACACACACACGGTGGGCTCACACACGCGCACACACAGTGGCCCTCACACACACATAGCTGTGGCGTTGTGTGGTGCAGTGCGGTGTGTTGGGCACGCACCTTCCTCAGTGACGCCCAGCTCCGGCAACTCCTCCCTCAGCTCAGCCTTCAGCTCCTCCTCCACCCCGCTCTTGCCTACGGTGGATGAGCAGCAGGTTACACACTGCACCAGGGACAGGCCACACACCAGCTGCCCACCCCCCACCTCCTACCAGCGGCCCGCCCCCCACCCGCAGCCCGCGGCCCGCCCCCACCCGTGGCCCACCCCCACCCGTGGCCCACCCCCACCAACGGTCCACTCACCAGCGGCCCACCCCCACCAGTGGCCCACTCACCGGCGGCCCACCCCCACCAGTGGCCCACTCACCGGCGGCCCACCCCCCACTCACCAGCGGTCCACTCACCAGCGGCCCACCCCCACCAGTGGCCCACCCCCACCAGCGGTCCACTCACCAGCGGCCCACTCACCGGCGGTCCACTCACCAGCGGCCCACTCACCGGCGGCCCACCCCCCACTCACCAGCGGCCCAGTCACCGGCGGCCCACCCCCCACTCACCGGCAGCCCACCCCCACCAGCGGTCCATTCACCAGTGGCCCACCCCCACCAGCGGCCCACCCCCACCAGCGGCCCACCCCCACCAGCGGCCCACCCCCACCAGCGGTCCATTCACCAGCGGCCCACCCCCATCAGCGGCCCACCCCCACCAGCGGCCCACCCCCACCAGCGGCCCACCCCCACCAGCAGTCCACTCAACGGCTGCCCACCCCCACCAGCGGTCCACTCACCGGCGGCCCACCACCCTTGGCCAGGCCGACTACAATCAGCAGCTGGAGGTGCCTGCATGGGGGCATCGTGTGCATGGTGCAGCCTACAGGCAGAACTGCTCACTCAGTGTGGGGGGAGTGTGAGTGTGTGCACGCATGTGAGTGTGTGTCTGTGTGTGAGTGTGCATGAGTGTGTGTGCATGTGCCTGAGTGAGTCAGTATACGTGTGCATATGTGTGAGTGTGTGAATGTGTGCGTGCCCGCGTGTGTGCACGCATGTATGTATGATTGCGAGTGTATGTGTGTGTGAGCGTGTGTGCACGTGTGTTCATGTGTATGCGTGCATGTGTGAGTGTGTGCATGCGAGTGTGCATGCATGCATGTGTGACTGTGCGTGCATGCTTGTGTGGGTGTGTGTAAATGTGTGTGCGTGAGTGAGAATGTGAGTGTATGAGTCATAAGGTCACAAGTGATAGGGGCAGAATTAGGCCATTCGGCCCATCAGGTCTACTCCACCATTCAATCATGGCTGATCTATCTCTCCCTCCTAACCCCATTCTCCTGCCTTCTCCCCATAATCCCTGAAACCCGTACTAATCAAGAATCTATCTATCTCTGCCTTAAAAATATCCACTGATTTGGCCTCCACAGCCGTCTGTGGCAAAGAATTCCACAGATTCACCACCCTCTGACTAAAGAAATTCCTGCTCATCTTCCTAAAGGAACATCCTTTAATTCTGAGGCTACGACCTCTGGTCCTAGACTCTCCCACTGTTGGAAACATCCTCTCCACATCCACTCTATCCAAGCCTTTCACTATTCAGTATGTTTCAATGAGGTCCCCCCTCATTCGTCTAAACTCCAGCGAGTACAAGCCCAGTGTTGACAAACGCTCATCATAGGTTAACCTACTCATTCCTGGGATCATTCTTGTAAACCTCCTCTGGACCCTCTCCAGAGCCAGCACATCCTTCCTCAGATATGGGGCCCAAATCTGCTCACAATACTCCAAATGTGGCCTGACCAGTGTCTTATCCCTGTTTTTGTACACAAGCCCGCTTGAAATAAATGCTAGGGATGCGTTTGCCTTCCTTACTACTGATTCAACGTGCAAATTAACTTTTTGGGAATCCTGCACTAGCGATCCCAAGTCCCTTTACTCCTCCGATTTCTCTCCTTATTGAGAAAATAGTCTACGCCTTTAATCCTACTACCAAAATGCATGACTCCACACTTTGCTGCACTATATTCCATCTGCCACTTCTCTGCCCACTCTCCCAACCTATCCAAGTCATAGAGTCCTACAGTGTGGCAATAGGCCCAGGGCCAAACTTGCCCACACCGGCCAACGTGCCCCAGCTACACCAATCTAGTCAAGTCCTTCTGCAGAGTCCCGACTTCCTCTACACCACCAGCCTCCCAACCCATCTTTGATTCAGTACAAGTGTGTGTGCATGTCTGTGAGTGTGTATGTGCTTGTGTGAGTATGTGTGTGTTGGTGCGTATGTAGGTGTTTGTGCAAATGTGTGTAAATGTGTGAGATGTGTGTGTGAGTCACAATCAAGTTGCGCTGGAGCGGCAGGGACTCGAAGTGTGAGGGGCTGCATGTGTGGGGGGGTGCAGGTATGGGGGCTGCAGGTGTGAGGGACTGCACGTATGGGGGGGTGCAGGTGTGGGGGTGCACATGTGGGGGTTGCAGGTGTGGGGGGTGCACATGTGGGGGTTGCACGTGTGAGGGACTGCACGTGTGGGGGGGGTGCCGGTGCGGAGGCTGCAGGGGTGCACATGTGGGGGGTTGCACGTGTGGGGGGGGTGCAGGTGTGGGGGGGTGCAGGTGTGGGGGGAGGGGGGGGAAGGTGTGGGGGGTGCAGGTGTGGGGGGGGTGCAGGTGTGGGGGGGGTGCAGGTGTGAAGGACTGCACGTGTGGGGGGTTGCAGGTGTGGGGGGGGTGCAGGTGTGGGGGATGCAGGTGTGGGGGGTGCAGGTGTGGGGGTTGCACGTGTGAGGGACGGCACGTGTGGGGAGGTGCAAGTGTGGTTGGGTGCAGGTGTAGGGGGTGCAGGTGTTTGGGAGGATGCAGGTCTGGGGGGGGTGCAGGTGTGGGGGGGGGGCATGTGTGTGGGGTGCAGGTGTGGGGAGGTGCAGGTGTGTGGGGGGGTGCAGGTGTGTGGGGGGGGTAGGTGTGTGGGGGGGGTGCAGGTGTATGGGTGCAGGTGTGTGGGGGGGTAGGTGTGTGGGGGGGGTGCAGGTGTTGGGGGGTGCAGGTGTAGGGGTGCAGGTGTGTGGGGGGGTAGGTGTGTGGGGGGTGCAGGTGTTGGGGGGGTGCAGGTGTGTGTGGGGGGTAGGTGTGTGGGGGGGGGGTGCAGGTGTTGGGGGGTGCAGGTGTAGGGGTGCAGGTGTGTGTGGGGGTGCAGGTGTTGGGGGGTGCAGGTGTGGGGGTGGAGTTGTGTGTGGGGGGGTAGGTGTTTGGGGGGGTGCAGGTGTGGGGGGTAGGTGTGTGGGGGGGTGCAGGTGTGTGGGGGGGTAGGTGTGTGGGGGGGTGCATGTGTGGGGGTGCAGGTGTGCGTCTCCCGCGCCGCTGCATTGCACGGCCTCACCTTCCTTCACTTCCGTGGATGATGTCGTCCGGTAGAACAAAGTTGCGCTCGCCGTTGGGGAAGGGCAGGATCTCAGACTCGTGCTGGAGTAGAGCGGAGACCAGAACGTCAGCTCACCTCTCCCCCTACTGCACCCACCCCTCCCCCTCCCCGTACCACACCCACCCCTCCCCCTACTGCACCCACCCCTCCCCCTCCCCGTACCACACCCCACCCCTCCCCCTACTGCACCCACCCCTCCCCCTCCCCGTACCACACCCACCCCTCCCCGTACCACACCCACCCCTCCCCCTCCAGGTACCACACCCACCCTCCCCCCTACTGCACCCACCCCTCCCCCTCCCCGTACCACACCCACCCCTCCCCCTCCCCGTACCACACCCACCCCTCCCCCTCCAGGTACCACACCCACCCCTCCCCCTACTGCACCCACCCCTCCCCCTCCCCGTACCACACCCACCCCTCCCCCTCCACGTACCACACCCACCCCTCCCCGTACCACACCCACCCCTCCCCCTCCCCGTACCACACCCACCCCTCCCCCTCCCCGTACCCACACCCACCCCTCCCCCTCCCCGTACCACACCCACCCCTCCCCCTCCCCGTACCACACCCACCCCTCCCCCTCCACGTACCACACCCACCCCTCCCCCTACTGCACCCACCCCTCCCCCTCCCCGTACCACACCCACCCCTCCCCGTACCACACCCACCCCTCCCCCTCCACGTACCACACCCACCCCTCCCCGTACCACACCCACCCCTCCCCCTCCCCGTACCACACCCACCCCTCCCCCTCCCCGTACCACACCCACCCCTCCCCCTACTGCACCCACCCCCTCCCCCTACTGCACCCACCCCTCCCCCTACTGCACCCACCCCTCCCCCTACTGCACCCACCCCTCCCCCTCCCCCTCCCCGTACCACACCCACCCCTCCCCCCTCCCCGTACCACACCCCACCCCTCCCCGTACCACACCCACCCCTCCCCGTACCACACCCCACCCCTCCCCCTCCACGTACCACACCCACCCCTCCCCCCTCCACGTACCACACCCACCCCTCCCCCTCCACGTACCACACCCACCCCCTCCCCCTCCACGTACCACACCCACCCCTCACCCTACTGCACCCACCCCTCCCCCTCCCCGTACCACACCCACCCCTCCCCGTACCCACACCCACCCCTCCCCGTACCACACCCACCCCTCCCCCTCCCCGTACCACACCCACCCCTCCCCGTACCACACCCACCCCTCCCCCTCCACGTACCACACCCACCCCTCCCCCTCCACGTACCACACCCTCCCCTCCACCCCCCTCCCCCCCCCACCCGTACCATCCACCCCTCCCCCCCACGTACCACACCCATCCCTCCCCTCCCCTCCCCCTCCACATACTGCACCCACCCCTCCCCCTCCCCGTACCACACCCACCCCTCCCCGTACCACACCCCACCCCTCCCCCTCCACGTACCACACCCACCCCTCCACGTACCACACCCACCCCCTCCACGTACCACACCCACCCCCTCCACGTACCACACCCACCCCTCCACGTACCACACCCTCCCCTCCACGTACCATCCACCCCTCTCCCCCACGTACCACACCCATCCCTCCCCTCCCCTCCCCCTCCACGTACCACCCACCCCTCCCCCTCCACATATCACACCCACCCCTCTCCCCTCCAACCTGTGGGAGGGGATAGTGTGTGGGGGAGGGAGGGGAGGGGATAGTGTGTGGGGGAGGGAGGGGAGGGGATAGTGTGTGGGGGAGGGAGGGGAGGGGAGGGGATAGTGTGTGGGGGAGGGAGGGGAGGGGATAGTGTGTGGGGGAGATTACAAACGGGGAATTACAGACCAGTTAGTCTGACATCGGTGGTGGGGAAGATGCTGGAGTCAATTATTAAAGAGGTAATAATGGTGCATTTGGATAGCAGTAAAAGGATAAGTCCAAATCAGCATGGATTTATGGGAAATCATGCTTGACTAATCTTCTGGAATTTTTTGAGAATGTGACAAATAAAATGGATGAAGGGGAGCCAGTGGATGTAGTGTATCTAGACTTTCAGAAAGCCTTTGATAAGGTCCCGCACGGGAGATTGGTGACTAAAATTAGAGCACATGGTATTGGGGGTAGGGTATTGACATGGATAGAAAATTGGTTGGTAGACAGGAAGCAAAGAGTAGGAGTAAACGGGTCCTTTTCAGAATGGCAGGCAGTGGCGAGTGGAGTGCCGCAAAGGCTCGGTGTTGGGGCCGCAACTATTTACAATATATATTCATGATTTGGATGAGGGAATTAGAAGCAACACTAGCAAGTTTGCGGATGACACAAAGCTGGGTGGCAGTGTGAACTGTGAAGAGGATGTTAGGAGGTTGCAGGGTGACCTGGACAGGTTGAGTGAGTGGGCAGATGCGTGGCAGATGCAGTATAATATAGATAAATGTGAGGTTATCCACTTTGGCGGCAGAAACAAGGAGGCAGAATATTATCGCAATGGTGTTAGGTTAGGTAAGGGGGAGGTGCAGCGAGACCTGGGTGTCCTTGTACACCAGTCACTGAAAGTTGGCGTGCAGGTACAGCAGTGAAAAAAGCTGATGGCATGTTGGCCTTCATAACAAGAGGATTTCGGTATAGGAGTAAAGAGGTTCTTCTGCAGTTGTATAGGGCCCTGGTAAGACCACATCTGGAGTATTGTGTACAGTTTTGGTCTCGTAATTTGAGGAAGGACATCCTTGTAATTGAGGCAGTGCAGCGTAGGTTCACGAGATTGATCCCTGGGATGGCAGGACTGTCATGAGGAAAGATTGAAAAGACTAGGCTTGTATTCACTGGAGTTTAGAAGGATGGGAGGGGATCTTATAGAAACATATAAAATTATAAAAGGACTGGACAAGCTAGATGCAGGAAACATGTTCTCAATGTTGGGCGAGTCCAGAACCAGGGGCCACAGTCCTAGAATAAAGGGGAGCCCATTTAAAACTGAGGTGAGAAAAAACTTTTTCACCCAGAGAGTTGTGAATTTGCGGAATTCGCTGCCACAGAAGGCAGTGGAGGCCAAATCACTGGATGGATTTAAGAGAGTTAGAGCTCTAGGGGCTCGTGGAATCAAGGGATATGGGGAGAAGGCAGGCACGGGTTATTGATTGTGGACAATCAGCTATGATCACAATGGCGGTGACGGCTCGAAGGACCGAATGGCCTCCTCCTGCACCTATTTTCTATGTTTCCATGAGAGAGGGGAGGGGATAGAGTGTGGGGGAGAGAGGGGAGGGGGTTAGTGTGTGGGGGAGAGAGGGGAGGGGATAGTGAGTGGGGGAGAGAGGGGAGGGGATAGTGTGTGGGGGAGAGAAGGGAGGGGATAGTGAGTGGGGGAGAGTGTGTGGAGGGGAGGGGATAGTGTGTGGTGGAGAGAGGGGAGGGGATAGTGAGTGGGGGAGAGTGTGTGGAGGGGAGGGGATAGTGAGTGGGGGAGAGTGTGTGGAGGGGAGGGGATAGTGAGTGGGGGAGAGTGTGTGGAGGGGAGGGGGATAGTGTGTGGGGGAGAGAGGGGAGGGGATAGTGAGTGGGGGAGAGTGGGGAGGGGATAGTGTGTGGGGGAGAGTGGGGAGGGGATAGTGAGTGGGGGAGAGTGGGGAGGGGATAGTGAGTGGGGGAGAGTGGGGAGGGGATAGTGTGTGGGGGAGAGAGGGGAGGGGATAGTGAGTGGGGGAGAGTGGGGAGGGGATAGTGAGTGGGGGAGAGTGGGGAGGGGATAGTGAGTGGGGGAGAGTGGGGAGGGGATAGTGAGTGGGGGAGAGAGGGGAGGGGATAGTGAGTGGGGGAGAGTGGGGAGGGGATAGTGAGTGGGGGAGAGTGGGGAGGGGATAGTGAGTGGGGGAGAGTGGGGAGGGGATAGTGAGTGGGGGAGAGAGGGGAGGGGATAGTGAGTGGGGGAGAGATAGTGAGTGGGGGAGAGTGGGGAGGGGATAGTGAGTGGGGGAGAGTGGGGAGGGGATAGTGAGTGGGGGAGAGTGTGTGGAGGGGAGGGGATAGTGAGTGGGGGAGAGAGGGGAGGGGATAGTGAGTGGGGGAGAGTGGGGAGGGGATAGTGAGTGGGGGAGAGTGTGTGGAGGGGAGGGGGATAGTGTGTGGTGGAGAGAGGGGAGGGGGGTTGCTGTACGGTTCATTCAATGGCAGCCTCCAGTGATGGGGTGGGAGATGCGGTCAGTGTGGGTGTGGGTGTGGGTGATGAGGTCAGTGTGGGTGTGGGTGATGAGGTCAGTGTGAGTGTTAATAGACAATAGGTGCAGGAGGAGGCCATTCAGCCCTTCGAGCCAGCACCGCCATTCAATGCGATCATGGCTGATCACTCTCAATCAGTACCCCGTTCCTGCCTTCTCCCCATACCCCCTCACTCCGCTATCCTTAAGAGCTCTATCCAGCTCTCTCTTGAAAGCATCCAACGAACTGGCCTCCACTGCCTTCTGAGGCAGAGAATTCCACACCTTCACCACCCTCTGATTGAAAAAGTTCTTCCTCATCTCCGTTCTAAATGGCCTACCCCTTATTCTTAAACTGTGGCCCCTTGTTCTGGACTCCCCCAACATTGGGAACATGTTTCCTGCCTCTAATGTGTCCAATCCCCTAATTATCTTATAATGTGGGTGATGTGGTCAGTGTGGGTGTTGCGGTCAGTGTGGGTGTGGTCAGTCTGGGATGTGGTCAGTGTGGGTGTGGGTGATATGGTCAGTGTGGGTGATATGTTCAGTGTGGGTGATATGGTCAGTGTGGGTGCGGTCAGTATGGGTGTTGCGGTCAGTATGGGCATGGGATGTGGTCAGTGTGGGTGATGTGGTCAGTGTGGGTGATGTGGTCAGTGTGGGTGATGCGATCAGTGTGGGTGATGCGATCAGTGTGGGTGTGGGTGATGCGGTCAGTGTGGGTGTGGTCAGTCTGGGATGTGGTCAGTGTGGGTGATGTGGTCAGTGTGGGTGTTTAAATTAATTAATTTATTGCATCGTATGGGAGGCACATTCCCAATCTCGTTGTACCCCTGTACAATGACTATAAAGATATATTGTATTGTATTGTATAATGTATTGTATTGTAAGTGGTCAGTGTGTGTGATGTGGTCAGTGTGTGTGATGTGGTCAGTGTGGGTGATGTGGTCAGTGTGGATGTGGGCAGTGTGGGTGATGTGGTCAGTGTGGATGTGGGCAGTGTGGGTGTAAGGTGCGGTCAGTGTGGATGTGGGCAGTGTGGGTGATGTGGTCAGTGTGGGTGATGTGGTCAGTGTGGGTGTGAGATGCGGTCAGTGTGGGTGTGGGGTGCGGTCAGTGTGGGTGTGGTCAGTGTGGGTGTGGGGTGCGGTCAGTGTGGGTGGGGATGCGGTCAGTGTGGGTGTGAGGTGCGGTCAGTGTGGGTGTGGGGTGCGGTCAGTGTGGGTGTGAGGTGTGGTCAATGTGGGTGAGAGTGTGGGGTGCGGTCAGTGTGGGTATGAGTGTGGGGTGTGGTCAGTGTGGGGTGCGGTCAGTGTGGGTCGGGGGTGCGGTCAGTGTGGGTGTGGTCAGTGTGGGTGTGGGGTGCGGTCAGTGTGGGTGGGGATGCGGTAAGTGTGGGGTGCGGTCAGTGTGGGTGTGGGGTGCAGTCAGTGTGGTGTGGGGTGCGGTCAGTGTGGGTGTGGTCAGTGTGGGTCGGGGGTGCGGTCAGTGTGGGTGTGGGGTGCAGTCAGTGTGGGTGTGGGGTGCGGTCAGTGTGGGTGGGGATGCGGTAAGTGTGGGGTGCGGTCAGTGTGGGTGTGGGGTGCAGTCAGTGTGGTGTGGGGTGCGGTCAGTGTGGGTGTGGTCAGTGTGGGTCGGGGGTGCGGTCAGTGTGGGTGTGGGGTGCAGTCAGTGTGGGTGTGGGGTGCGGTCTGTGTGGGTGTGGGGTGCGGTCAGTGTGGTGTGAGGTGCGGTCAGTGTGGGGTGCGGTCAGTGTGGTGTGAGGTGCGGGCAGTGTGGGTGTGGGGTGCGGTCAGTGTGGGTGCGGTCAGTGTGGGTGTGGGGTGCGGTCAGTGTGGGTGTGGGGTGCGGACAGTGTGGGTTTGGTCAATGTGGGTGTGGGGTGCGGTCAGTGTGGGTGTGAGGTGCGGTCAGTGTGGGTGTGGTCAGTGTGGTGTGAGGTGCGGTCAGTGTGGGTGTGGGTTGCGGTCAGTGTGGGTGTGGTCAGTGTGGGTGTGAGGTGCGGTCAGTGTGGGTGTGGTCAGTGTGGGTGTGGGGTACGGTCAGTGTGGGTGTGGGGTCAGTGTGGGTGTGGTCAGTGTGGGTGTGGTCAGTGTGGGGTGCGGTCAGTGTGGGTGTGGGGTGCGGTCAGTGTGGGGTGCGGTCGGTGTGGGGTGCGGTCAGTGTGGTGTGGGGTCAGTGTGGGTGTGAGGTGCGGTCAGTGTGGGTGTGGTCAGTGTGGTGTGAGGTGCGGTCAGTGTGGGTGTGGGGTGCGGTCAGTGTGGGTGTGGTCAGTGTGGGTGTGAGGTGCGGTCAGTGTGGGTGTGGTCAGTGTGGGTGTGGGGTACGGTCAGTGTGGGTTGGGGTCAGTGTGGGTGTGGTCAGTGTGGGTGTGGGGTCAGTGTGGGTGTGGTCAGTGTGGGGTGCGGTCAGTGTTGGTGTGGGGTGCGGTCAGTGTGGGTGTGGGGTGCGGTCAGTGTGGTGTGGGGTCAGTGTGGGTGTGGTCAGTGTGGGCCGGGGGTGCGGTCAGTGTGGGTGTGAGGGTATGCAGACCTCTCCCAGTGGTGGCCCCCTGTCTGCAGCACAGCCGTGAGCACCCACATACCAGCGCTTGCATGTCATACATGACGTTGAGGTGTTCCCAGACTATCTTCGAGGAGATCTGCCGACCGATGTTCTGGCTGAACTTGTCCCGGATACAGATCATGTGGAAGTGACGGTTCACCCCTGCTGGGAGAGAGAGAGAGAGAGAGAGAGAGAGAGGGGGAGGGTGGGAGGGAGGAGAAAGCGAGGGGTCAGGGAGAGGGAGAGAGGGGGAGGTTGGAGGGAGGGGAGAGGGAGGGGTCAGGGAGAGAGAGTGGGAGGGGATAGGGAGAGAGTGGGAGGAGATAGGGAATGGGAGGGTGGGAGCGATGTTATTCAGAGGCAACAATCATGTGGTGTGGTATCTGAGGGAGGAATGTTGCACAACTCCTGACCGCAGCCTCTGTGCTCAATCAGGAGGCTTTATCCATAACAGGGAAGATGGTCGGAAGGGAGAGAATGGCTAACTGGGCCAGAATGAATCAATAGGAACATATGAATCAGGATCAGGAACAGGTCTAATACCATTGAGAATCGTTTCAGGGATATTTGTTTTGGAAGGAACTATAGATGCTGGTTTACACCGAAGATAGACACAAAATGCTGGAGTAACTCAGTGGGACAGGCAGCATCTCTGCAGAAAAGGAATGGGTGATTTTTCAGGTGGAGACCCTTATTCAGGCTGAGTCAGGGAAGAGGGAGTCTTGAGATATGGATGGGTAAGGTGTGAAAGTGACAGATCAAAGCAGACAATATGGAAATGTAGAATGGTTGATTGTTAGCTGAGGGGAAGTTGACAAAGAGGCCTACAAACAGTAAAATTAATCAGGACAGTGAAACGAGTCAGAGAACTAGGGTGGCACCCACACTGACCGCACCCCCGACCCACACTGACCGCACCCACACTGACCGCACTAGGGTGGTAGAGGGATGGAGAGAGAGGGAAAGCAAGGGTTACTTGAAGTTAGAGAAATCAATATTGATTGATACCACTGGGTTGCGGTATCCCAAGCAAAATATAAAGTGCTGTTCCTCCAGTTTGCGCTGGGCCTCACTCTGACAATGGAGGAGGCCCAGGACAGAAAGGTCAGTGTGGGAATGGAAGACAATGTGTTTAGCAACCGGGAAATATTTGAACAGATACATGGATAGGACAGGTTTAGAGGGATGTGAGCCAAACACAGACATGTAGGACTAGTGTAGATGGGACATGTTGGTCAGAGAAGGCAAGTTGGGCCAAAGGGCCTGTTTCTACACTGTATGAGAGTCAGGAAGTCACGATGCATCTTTATAAAACTTTGGTCAGGCCACAATTGTGTGCACTTCTGGTCGCCCCTTTGCAGGAAGGATGTGGAGGCTTATGATAGGGGAGGTTTACCCGAATGATAGACACAAAGTGCTGGAGTAACTCAGCGGGTCAGGCAGCATCTCTGGAGAACATGCATAAGTGACGTTTCACAGAGTGCTGGAGTAACTCAGTGGGTCAGGCAGCATCTGTGGAGAACATGTATAAGTGATGTTTCACAGAGTGCTGGAGTAACTCAGTGGGCCAGGCAGCATCTGTGGAGAACATGGATAGGTGACGTTTCACAAAGTGCTGGAGTAACTCAGCGGGTCAGGCAGCATCTCTGGAGAACATGGATAGGTGATGTTTCACAGAGTGCTGGAGTAACTCAGTGGGTCAGACAGCATCTCTGGAGAACATGCATAAGTGACGTTTCGGGGTGGTCCTGACCTGAAACATCACCTATCCATTTTCTTCAGTCTGCCTGACCCACTGAGTCACGCTATTTGGTATAAACCGGCATCTGCAGTTCCTTTTTTTATTACATTTATCATAATGATGCCAGAATCAGAGAATATTAGCAGTGGAGAGGTTGAACAAACTGAAACGCCAGAGGTTGCGGGGAGACCTGATAGAAGTATAAGAAATTATAATTGTCCAACTACCAACTACCTGACTGAACAACCACAGTATGTCAGGCTACAGAAATGTGTCTTGGACATGGTGTTGAGCAACACAGGTGCCCCACAGGGGACGGTCCTCCCTACCTGCCTGTTCACCATCTACATATGATATATCTCGGACTCCTGCAATCTGCAGAGGATTTTGGATGACTGCAATTGTGGGCTGTATCAGTGTGGGGAGGGAAGCTGAATACAGAGGTGTAGTCAATGACTTTGTTGAGTGGTGTGGGCTGAATCATCTACGGCTCAACACCAACAAGACTAAGGAGTTAGTGGTGGACTTTAGGAGGAGAGGAACACCCCTGTCCTGCTCCATCAATGGTGTGGATGTGCAGTTTACCGGGGAGTATAAATACCTTGGGGGAGCGTAGCTGGACAGTAAACTGGACGGGCCCAGGAACGCTGAGGCCCTGTACAAGAAGGGACAGATCCGGCTGTATCCTTTGAGAAGGCTCCGCTCCTTCAACATCTGCAGTGAGATGTTGCAGATGTTCTAACAATCAGTCGTAGCCAGTGCCTTCTTCACTGCCGTGTGCCGGGGCAGCAGGGCAAAGGCCGTGGACGCCAAGAGGATTAACAAGCTCATCAGGAAGGCTGGCTCCATCCTGGGGTGGAGTTTGAGTCACGGGAGGTGGTCTTGGAGGGGAGGATGCTCCTCACACTGCGGAGCATCCTGGACAATACAGCTCACCCTCTCCACACTGGTCAACCTAAGGAGTACCTTCAGCAACAGACTGGTTCCACCAAGACGCAGCACAGAACGCCACAGGAGATCCTACTGACTGCACAACTCCTCCCCCTTCTGTCGTGGGGTAGATTGACACCCCTCCTCCCCCTCCCCAATCTTTGCATATCCCCAATCCTTTCCACTCGTCACTTTAATTTCATTTATGTTGTGTTTCATGACTATTGGCAGATCAATTTCCCTCCTGGGATAAAGTTAGTTCTATTGCATTGTATCGTTTTGATAGGGTAGACAGTTGGAAAGTTTCCCCTGAGTGGGAATGTCAAAGACTAGCAGGCATGATCTCAATGTGAGAGGGATCAGTTTTATAGGAGATGCGTGGGGCAACTAATCTTCATGCCCGAAGAAGAGTCTCAACCCGAAACGTCACCTATTCCTTCTCTCCAGAGATGCTGCCTGACTTGCTAAGTTACTCCAGCTTTCTGTGTCTATCGCAGGGTTTTTTAGAGTGGGTAGTGGTGCCAGGAACGTGCTGCCAGGGTTGGTGGGGGAGCAAGGTACAACAGTGGCATTTCAGAGGCTTTTAGATAGGATGGGAATGGAGGGATATGGATCAATAGACAATAGGTGCAGGAGGAGGCCATTCGGCCTTTCGAGCCAGCACTGCCATTCAATGTGATCATGGCTGATCATTCTCAATCAGTACCCCGTTCCTGCCTTCTCCCCATACCCCCTGACTCCGCTATCCTTAAGAGCTCTATCTAGCTCTCTCGTGAATGCATCCAGAGAATTGGCCTCCACTGCCCTCTGAGGCAGAGAATTCCACAGATTTACAACTCTCTGACTGAAAAAGCTTTTCCTCGTCGCCTTCTAAATGGCCTACCCCTTATTCTTAAACTGTGGCCCCTGGTTCTCGACTTCCCCAACATTGGGAACATGTTTCCTGCCTCTAATGTGTCCAATCCCTTAATAATCTTATATGTTTCAATAAGATCCCCTTTCATCCTAAATTCCAGCGCATACAAGCCTAGTCGCTCCAGTCTTTCAACATACGACAGTCCCGCCATTCCAGGAATTAACCTAGTAAACCTACGCTGCACTCGCTCAATAGCAAGAATATCCTTCCTCAAATTTGGAGAACAAAACTGCACACAGTACTCCAGGTGCGGTCTCACTAGGGCCCTGTACAATTGCAGAAGGACCTCCTATACTCAACTCCTCTTGTCATAAAGGCCAACATGCCATTAGCTTTCTTCACTGCCTGCTGTACCTGCATGCTAACTTTAAGTGACTGATGAACAAGGACACCCAGATCTCTTTGTACATCCCCATTTCCTAACTTGACATCATTCAGATAATCTGCCTTCCTGTTCTTACCACCTAAGTGGATAACCTCACATTTATCCACATTAAACTGCATCTGCCATGCATCCGCCCACTCACACAACCTGTCCAAGTCACCCTGCAACCTCATAGCATCCTCCTCACAGTTCACACTGCCACCCAGCTTTGTGTCATCCGCAAATTTGCTAATGTTACTTTTAGTTCCTTCATCTAATTCATTAATGTATATTGTAAATAGCTGCGGTCCCAGCACCGAGCCTTGCGGTACCCCACTAGTCACTGCCTGCCATTCTGAAAGGGACCCGTTAATCCCTACTCTTTGTTTCCTGTCTGTCAACCAATTTTCTATCCATGTCAGCACCCTACCCAAAAAAAAACATGTGCTCTAATCATGCCCACTAATCTCCTATGTGGGACCTTATCAAAGGCTTTCTGAAAGTCCAGGTACACTACATCCCTTGTCCATTTTCCTAGTTACATCCTCAAAAAATTCCAGAAGATGAGTCAAGCATGATTTCCCCTTCATAAATCCATGCTGACTCGGAACAATCCTGTTACTACTGTCCAAATGTTCTGCAATTTCGTCTTTTATAATTGACTCCAGCATCTTCCCCACCACCGATGTCAGACTAACTGATCTATAATTTCCCGTTTTCTCTCACCCTCCTTTCTTAAAAAGTGGGATAACATTAGCTACCCTCCAATCCACAGGAACTGATCCCGAATCTATAGAACATAGGAAAATGATCACCAATGCGTCCACGATTTCTCGAGCCACTTCCTTAAGTACCCTGGGATGCAGACCATCAGGCCCTGGGGATTTATGAGCCTTCAGTGCCATCAGTCTACCCAACACCATTTCCTGCCTAATGTGAATTTCCTTCAGTTCCTCCGTCACCCTAGGACCTCTGTCCACTAGAACATCTGGGAGATTGTTGGTGTCTTCCTTAGTGAAGACAGATCCAAAGTACCTGTTCAACTGGTCATTTCCTTGGTCCCCATGATAAATTCACCTGCTTCTGTCTTCAAGGGACTTCAAGCATTGGCTGGAAGTGTAAGTGAGTCAGAGGAAAAGTCCGTTTAAAAAAGAGAGGCAAAGGGCCGATTACAGTCTTTCAGTCAAAGTCGGGAGAAGCAGTAGCACATACCTTCAAGCTCGTCAGAGGAAGGCAGGTTAGGAGTGTGTGCAGTGATTGGCTGAGCAATTAAATTAGAAGATTGGTAAATTGGTCAATTAATCAATTTAGCGACTGATATAAGCATGGCTTGCTCACAAGGTGCAGCCCTGCCGAGGGAAGTGCCCTGTGAGAAAAGTGCGAGTCTTTGGCTGCGAGTCTTCGGCGAGGAGGCCACACCAAAAGTTGGAGAGGGTGAGACGCAAGAAGGAATTGCTAGCTGATTCAATGTAATGCTTGCAGGATGTGGGAGGTCAGGGACACTGCTGGTACAAGTGTGAGAAGTGTATCCAGGTTCAGCTCCTGAAGGACCATGTTGGGGAACTTCATATATGGGGAACATATATGATATGATATGATGATATGGATAACCTCAGGTCCGTCCGAGAAACTGAGTTGTTCCTGTTCCAAGTTCTACAGTGAGATTGTTACACCGAAGATACTGGAAGAGAGAAGGTGGGTGACGGTGAGAAAGGGAAGGAAGTGCAAGGGTGTTGTACCTCTTGAGAACAGGTTCACCCACTTGGAAGCTGTCGGGGAAGAAGACGTTACCACACTGAGTGGCAGACAGGTTTGCAAAGCAAAGCGTGCTGTTGAGCCAAAACCAAAGAGGCTGACGTCAGGCAACGCCAATTTGTAGGAGACTCCATTGTGAGAGGTCCACAGGGCTTTCTGCGACAACAGGCGGGATTCGAGGATGGTGTGCTGCCTCCCTGGTGCCAGGATCCAGGATGTCACGGACAGAGTGCAGAAAATCCTCAAGGGCGAAGATGAACAGCCAGAAGTGGTAGTGGATGTCGGCACAAACGATGTCGGAAAGAAGGGGATGAATATTCTGCAGCGTGACTTTAGAGAGCTCGGAAAAATGCTGAAAAGCAGGACCTCCAGGGTGGGTATCTCCGGTTTGCTTCCAGTTCCTTGTGCTGGCGAGAGCAGGAACAGGGAGATACAGGACCTGAATGTGTGGCTGAGGTGCTGGTGCAGGGGGCAGGGACTTAGATTCTTAGACCACTGGGACCTGTTTTGGGGTAAGGGGGAATTGTACAAAAGGGACGGATTGGACCTTAACAGGTGGGGGACCAGCATTCTGGCAGGCAGGTTTGCCACCGCTACACGGGTAATTTTAAACTAAATGTGTCAAATGAGATAGTCATGGATAGAGTTAAAGGGAAAGAGAGTAAAGGGATAGTTAATGACCCCAGAATTAACAGGAAAGAAAGCCCACAAATGGATAGGAGAGAATGGCCAAGTGTAATAGGGATCGATGTGAAAGGTGCGATGAGTACGGAATTAAAAGTATTGTGTATGAATGCGCGAAGTATAAGAAGTAAAGTAGATGAGCTTGAGGCTCCGTTGGAGATTAGTTTTAATCTGCAATTTGAGAGGAAGAAGATTAAATCGGAAGTGTCAGGGTTGCAGTTGAACAAAGGGGACTATGAAGGCATGAGAGAGGAGCTGGCCAAGGTCGACTGGAAAGGGATCCTAGCAGGAATGACGGTGGAACAGCAATGGCAGGAATTTCTGGGCATAATCTGGAAGACGCAGGATCATTTCATTCCAAAGAGGAAGAAAGATTCTAAGGGGAGTAGGAGGCAACCGTGGCTGACAAGAGAAGTTAGGGATGGAATAAAACTAAAAGATAAGATGTATAACACAGCAAGGAGTAGCGGGAAGCCAGAGGACAACTTTCATAGGACAACAGAAGGTAACAAAACGGGCAATACGTGCTGAAAAGATGAAGAACGAGGGAAGCTGGCCAAGAATATAAAGAAGTACACTAAAAGCTTCTTTAGGTATGTTAAGAGAAAAAGAGTAGCAAAGTCAAATGTGGGTCCCTTGAAGGCAGACACGGGTGAAATCATTATGGGTAACAAGGAAATGGCAGAAGAGTTGAACAGGTATTTCGGATCTGTCTTCACTAAGCCTTCACTGGCCTCTCTCCACTGGCTCCCAGTACGATACAGAATCAACTTCAAGCTCCTCCTATTCACATACAAAGCCCTAAACGGGCTTGCCCCCCGCCCCCATAATCAAAAATCTTCTAACCCACCACTCTATCTCCAGGTCCCTCAGGTCAGCCGATTTGGGGCTACTCACTATAGACTTAAGTCTAGGCTTAAGCTCAGGGGTGACCGCGCTTTTGCGGTTGCAGCTCCAAGACTGTGGAACAGCATCCCTCTCCCCATCAGAACTGCCCCCTCCATCGACTCCTTTAAGTCCAGGCTCAAAACCTATTTCTACTCCCTAGCGTTTGAGGCCCTCTGAGGGGGCGCTGTGAACTGTTTATGTATGTGCTGTTATGTTTGTGTGCCATTGTATGTTCGTTTCTTAGTAACTGATGTACACCACTTTGGTCAACGTGGGTTGTTTTTAAATGTGCTATACAAATAAAATTGACTTGACTTGACTTGACTAAGGAAGACACAAACAATCTCCCAGATGTACTAGAGGACAGAGGATCTAGGAGGGCAGAGGAACTGAAAGAAATTTGCATTAGGTGAGAAATAGTATTGGGTAGACTGATGGGACTGAAGGTTGATAAATCCCCTGGGCCTGATGGTCTGCATCCCAGGGCACTCAGAGAGGTGGCTCTAGAAATAGTGGATGCATTGGTGATCATTTTCCATTGTTCAATAGATTCAGGATCAGTTCCTGTGGATTGGAGGATAGCTAATGTTATACCACTTTTCAAGAAAGGAGCGAGAGAGAAAACGGGGAATTACAGACCAGTTAGTCTGACATCGGTGGTGGGGAAGATGCTGGAGTCAATTATTAAAGAGGTAATAACGGTGCATTTAGATAGCAGTAAAGGGATAAGTCCAAATCAGCATGGATTTATGAAAGGGAAATCATGCTTGACTAATCTTCTAGACTTTTTTTTGTGGATGTGACAAGTAAAATGGATGAAGGGGAGCCCGTGGATGTAGTATATCTAGACTTTCAGGAAGCCTTTAATAAGGTCCCACACACCCCCCCCCCCCCCCCCCCCCCACAACCCGGACCCTCCCCTCCCCACAACCTGGACCTCCCCCCCCCAATAACCCGGACCCCGTCCCCCACAACCCGGACCCTCCCCCGCCCCCCACATCCCGGACCCTCCCCCGTCCCCCACAACCCGGACCCTCCCCCGCCCCCCACATCCCGGACCCTCCCCCGTCCCCCACAACCCGGACCCTCCCCCGCCCCCCACATCCCGGACCCTCCCCCGCCCCCCACATCCCGGAGCCTCCCCCGCCCCCCACATCCCGGACCCTCCCCCGCCCCCCACAACCCAGACCCCCGCCCCCCACAACCCGGGGTCCGGGTTGTGGGGGGGGGGTGTCCGGGTTGTGAGGGGGGGTGTCCGGGTTGTGGGGGGGGGGGAGTCTGGGTTGTGGGGGGGGATCCGGGTTGTTGGGGGGGATCCGGGTTGTGGGGGGGAGTCCGGGTTGTGGGGGGTCCGGGTTGTGGGGTCCGGGTTGTGAGGGGGGGTGTGCGGGTTGTGGGGGTCCGGGTTGTGGGGGGGGGGGGGGGTGTCCGGGTTGTGGGGGGGGGGGAGTCTGGGTTGTGGGGGGGATCCGGGTTGTTGGGGGGGATCCGGGTTGTGGGGGGGGGGGGGGGTAGTCCGGGTTGTGGGGGTCCGGGTTGTGGGGGTCCGGGTTGTGTGGGGGGGGGGACTCAGTCCGGTCACGTGGTGGGGATGTGGCTATGTGACGGGACCCGTGGGGCGGGGCTGCGGTCACGTGTGTTCCCCCCCCCCCCCCCCTCCCCTCCCTGTCGCTCTCACACCCACCGACCGGCTTGTGGCCCAGCATGGCGTGGAACAGGCACACCTCCACCTCGGGGGTCCATGACACCGCCTCCTCCTCGCGCTCCCTCTCCGCTGTCTGCACCTCCGCCATCGCCGTCCGCGGAATCCGGGCCTGAGGCCCAGACCGAGCGGCCGCGCCGCTAACTTCCGGCGACCCGCCAGGAATCCCGTCGGCCCCCTCGCCGCCAGGAATCCCATCAGCCCCCGCGCGGCCGGTGATGGATCAAGATCGACCACTCGACTATAAACCGTAGTACGTCACGGCGCCATTTTAGTAAGCAGAAACTTGCAGAAACTTGCAGAAACTTGCAGAAACTTGCAGAAACTTGCAGAAACTTGCAGAAACTTGCAGAAACTTGCAGAAACTTGCAGAAACATTTAAAAAGAAAAATAACAAAAATCTGTGAATTGATAGATGAGATATATTCTGCATTTTAATGGTATCATCACACATACTGTTCCCCCACAACACTGATTACACTGCAAGAGGCAGAGTAGGTTTTACCTACTAAAATGGCTTCTTTGCGTACTACACTCCATATGAACATTGACTTCTCCAACTTTAGATAGTTCCTCTGCCCCTCTCTTCCGGCGGAAGAAGAGCTCCACGTCATGGCGGACTTGGAACTCGTTAATGTGGGGGCGGAGGGGAACAAAGGTGAGGCCTCTGCTGAGGACAGACCGTTTGACCCACCAGGCAGAGTCCCACAGCACCGCTAGGTCCTACTGCCCACCCCCTACTGCAGGTAACCGCAGCCAGTCCTCCACTGGATTTCCCCCTCTAGCCAGGCGACCCCAAATACTCCCCACATCGGTCCTCATGCCCCCCTCTGCCCTGCTAACCCACCACCCCCTCACCATACATCACCTCCACCTACCCCCCCCGCCTACATCCGACCCCAACCCCCACCATTGCCAGGTGTTCACCATCCCCCCTGACCTCCCCCTTTCACTCAGCGGGGGCCTCACCTTTGTTCCCCTCCGCCCCCACATCAACGAGTTCCGGGTCCGCCATGACATGGAGCTCTTCTTCCGTCGCCTCCGCCTCCGAGCCTTTTTCCATGGGAAGGAGTCCTCACCCCCCAGTGATGACCCCTTCTCCCGTCTCCAACGGACCCCCTCCTCTTGGACCCCCCCCCCCGAACTTTTCATCTCCAACTGCCATCGTGACATTAACCGCCTCAAATTCTCCACTCCCCTGACTAACTCTAACCTCTCACCTCCTGAACGTGCAGCCCTCCATTCACTCCGCAACAACCCGGACTTAATCATCAAACCCGCTGACAAGGGAGATGCTGTGGTAGTCTGGCGTGCTGACCTCTACCAGATCGAGGCCAGACGACAACTCTCAGACACCTCTTCCTACTTATCCCTGGACCATGACCCCACCGACAAACACCAGACCTTTATCATCAGCACCATCACGGACCTCACCATCTCCGGCACTCTACCCTCCAATGCCTCCAAACTTATAGTTCCCCAGCCCCGCCCGGCCCGATTCTACCTCCTACCCAAAATCCATAAACAGAACTGTCCTGGCAGACCCATTGTCTCTGCCTGCTCATGTCCCACCGAACTTATTTCCACCTACCTCGACTCCATCCTATCCCCCCTGGTCAAATCCCTCCCCACCTACGTCCAAGACACCTCACACGCTCTCCACCTCCTCGATAACTTCCGGTTCCCAGGCCCCCACTCCCTCATCTTTACCATGGATGTCCAGTCACTCTACACTTCCATCCCCCACAAGGATGGTCTCGAAGCCCTCCTTTTCTTCCTCGACCGTAGAACCAGCCAATCCCCATCTACTAACACTCTCCTCCGCCTAGCAGAGCTGGTTCTTACCCTCAACAACTTCTCCTTTGACTCCACCCACTTCCTCCAAACCAGAGGCGTAGCTATGGGCACTCGCATGGGCCCTAGCTACGCCTGCCTCTTTGTCGGGTACGTCGAACAATCCCTGTTCCGGGCATACACCGGCCCCATCCCCGAACTCGACCTCTGCTACATTGACGACTGCATTGGTGCTACCTCTTGCACCCATGCAGAACTCACTGACTTCATACACTTCACTTCCAATTTCCATCCTGCCCTTAAATATACCTGGACTATCTCCGACATCTCCCTCCCGTTCCTGGACCTCGCCATCTCCATCACAGGAGACAGACTAGTGACTGACATCTACTATAAACCCACTGACTTGCACAGCTATCTGGACTACACTTCTTCCCACCCTGTCCCCAGCAAAAAGTCTATCCCCTACTCCCAATTCCTCCGTCTACGCCTCATCTGCGCCCGGGATGAGGTGTTTCACACTAGGGCATCAGAGATGTCCTCATTCTTCAGAAAACGGGGCTTCCCCTCTTCCATTATAGATGAGGCTCTCACTAAGGTCTCTTCTACATCCCGCAGCTCCGCTCTTGCTCCCCCTCCCCCCACTCACAACAATGACAGAATCCCCCTCGTTCTCACCTTCCACCCCACCAGCCAGCAGATCCAACATATCATCCACCAACATTTCCGTCACCTATAACGGGACCCCACCACTGGTCATATCTTCCCATCCCCTCCCCTCTCTGCGTTCCGCAGAGACCGTTCCCTCCGTAACTCCCTGGTCCACTCGTCCCTTCCTACCCAAACCGCCCCAACCCCGGGCACTTTCCCCTGCAACCGCACGAGATGCAACACCTGTCCCTTTACCTCCCCCCTCAACTCCATCCAAGGACCCAAACAGTCTTTCCAGGTGAGACAAAGGTTCACCTGCACCTCCTCCAACCTCATCTATTGCATCCGCTGCTCTAGATGTCAACTTATTTACATAGGCGAAACCAAGCGCAGGCTCGGTGATCGCTTCGCTCAACACCTGCGCTCGGTCCGCATTGACCAAACTGATCTCCCGGTGGCCGAGCACTTCAACTCCCCCTCCCATTCCTAGTCTGACCTTTCTGTCATGGGCCTCCTCCAGTGCCATAGTGAGGACCACCGGAAATTGGAGGAACAGCACCTCATATTTCGCCTGGGCAGCTTGCAGCCGAGTGGTATGAACATCGACTTCTCCAACTTTAGATAGTTCCTCTGTCCCTCTCTTCCCCTCCTCCTTCCCAGTTCTCCCTCTATCTTCCTGTCTCCACCTATATCCTTCCTTTGTCCCGCCCCCCTGACATCAGTCTGAAGAAGGGTCTCGACCCGAAACGTCACCCATTCCTTCTCTCCCGAGATGCTGCCTGACCTGCTGTGTTACTCCAGCATTTTGTGAATAAATACCTTCGATTTGTACCAGCATCTGCAGTTATTTTCTTATAATAATGAGAGGAATTCACCTGCTTAAAAATTAAGCAGGGGGAAAACATTTTAAAAGAAAAATAATAAAAAAATGTGAATTGATAGATGAGATATATTCTGCATGTTTATGGTATCATCACACATAATGTTCCCCCACAACACTGATTACACTGCGAGAGGCGGAATGGACGGCGGGTTTTGCTTACTAAAATGGCGGACGTTCCGTGCTGTTGCATACTACACTTCAGGATATGCGATTTTGACGGAGTGGTTCATCTTGCTCCTCTAGTACCTTTGTGACGGGGTGAGGGATGCAGGGTGCATGGAGGATGTGGACAACAATGTACAGGTACATGGAGAGGAGAGGTTTAGGTTTATCATTGTTACAAATACCGAGGTCAGCCGAAAAACAATACATGATTATAATCCATATAGAAACAAAAAAACTGCAGATGCTGGTTTATACCAAAGACAGACATAAAGTGCTGGATAACTCAACGGGATCGGCAGCATCTCTGGAGAACATGGAGAGGTGACGTTTCAGGTCCAGATCCTTCTTCAGACCGAAGAATTAAAGAATTCAGATTGAGTGTGAAGGAGGGTCCCAACCCGAAACGTCACCAATCCATGTTCTCCAGAGATGCTGCCTGACCCGCTGAGTTACTCCAGCACTCTGTGAAACGTCACCTATCCATGTTCTCCAGAGATGCTGCCTGACCCGCTGAGTTACTCCAATACTTTGTGTACGTCTATCATTGTAATCAAGCTGTGCACAGACAAAGAATAAAGGGTTCAACATTTAGTGCAAAGATATACCATTAAAGTCCGATTAAAGATATTTCAAAGGTCTGCAATGTGGTCATTGGGAGGTCAGGACCACTCTCTAGCTGGTACGGTTCAGTTGCCTGATCGCAGCTGGGAAAGGTTCAGAGGGATGTTGGCCAAATACAGGCAGGTGGGACAAGCTTAGATGGGGCATCTTGGTTGGCGTTGGTAAGTTGGGACGAGGGTTCTGTTTGCATACTGTATAATTCGATGTTCTATGACATGAACAATCCCAGCCACAGGTTACGCCCTGGTGCACACACTCACACACACACACTCACACGCACACACTCATACACACACTAACACTCACACACACACACACTAACTCACACACACACTCGTACACACATTCACACACACACTAACACACACACTCACTCACACACACACACTCACACACACACACTCACACACGCATACTCATACACACTAACACAGATACTCACACACACACACACACACAGACACTGTCACACTCACACACACACTCACTCACACACACTCAGACACATTCACACACACACACACACACACTCGTACACACATTTATTCACACTCACTCATACACACACTAACACACACACTCATACACACATTCATTCACACTCACTCACACACACACTCATACACACACTAACACTCACACACACACTCACACACAAACTTGCACCCACAGACACCGTCACACACATACAATCACACTCACTCACACGCACTCACACTCTCACACGCACTCACTCACACACGCACATATTCACACACTCACACACACTCATACACACACACTCACACTCAATATATATATATATATATATATAACAATATATATAACAACTACAGCATGGAAACAGGCCTGTCCGGCCCTACCAGTCCACGCCGACCATTCTCCCTGACCTAGTCTCATCTACCTGCACTCAGACCATAACCCTCTAATCCCCTCCTATCCATATACCTATCCAATTTACTCTTAAATAATAAAATCGAGCCAGCCTCCACCACTTCCACCGGAAACCCATTCCATACAGCCACAACCCTCTGAGTAAAGAAGTTCCCCCTCATGTTACCCCTAAACCTTTGTCCCTCAATTCTGAAGCTATGTCCCCGTGTTGGAATCTTCCACACTCTCAAAGGGAAAAGCCTACCCACGTCAACTCTGTCCGTCCCTCTCAAAATTTTAAAAACCTCTATCAAGTCCCCCCTCAACCTTCTACGCTCCAAAGAATAAAGACCCAACCTGTTCAACCTCTCTCTGTAGCCTAAGTGCTGAAACCCAGGCAACATTCTAGTAAATCTCCTCTGTACCCTCTCCATTTTGTCGACATCCTTCCTATAATTTGGCGACCAGAACTGCACACCATACTCCAGATTCGGCCTCACCAATGCCCTGTACAATTTCAACATTACATCCCAACTTCTATACTCGATGCTC
The DNA here is from genome assembly GCF_053455715.1 of Rhinoraja longicauda. NCBI lineage: Eukaryota > Metazoa > Chordata > Chondrichthyes > Rajiformes > Arhynchobatidae > Rhinoraja > Rhinoraja longicauda. The sequence goes on from NC_135974.1 coordinate 360,799, forward strand.
TGATTTATAAATCACACTCAGTGGGCGTGCTCTACACACATGCGTGTTCCTCTCCCATTGTGCATGAACCTGCTGTACTGGGTGGTGCGTGCAGAGGGAGCTATTGGCTGGAACATACATGATCTTTGCATTCCCATGAGCTGCTTGTTCCCATGGTGACAGGACACAGACGCTGGAATCTTCATCAAAACACAAAGTGCTGGAGGAGCAGGGGGCTAGGCAGCATCTGTGGAGGGGCTGCGGCCTCGGGGGGAGGAAGCTGATGTAAACATCTGCCTCCTCCCCCCTTGTCCAGCGGCCCCTACAGCCTACACAGAGGTTGGTGTGCACCTCCACCAACCTCATCCACATATCCAGTGTTCCCCATGCGGCCTCCTGTACAGTGGCGAGACCAAGGGTAGACTCAGCAGCGGTTTCACCCGACATCTGCTCTGGCTGCATCTCCCTGTTGCTGAGAGGAGGAAGAAGGGTCTCGACCCGAAACATCACCCATTCCTTCTCTCCGGAGATGCTGCCTGACCTGCTGAGTTACTCCAGCATTTTGTGAATAAATCTCCCTGTTGCTGATTACTTTAACTCCCCTTCCCACTCCTTGGACCAACGACCTGAACGAGTTCTCCGAACCCTCCCCGATCACCACTTCACACCTACTTACAGCCTGACACCAGTCTGCAAAGACTGGGCCCTAATCCACTACCCACCCCCTCCTTCCTCCCCAACATCACTAACAATAGCAATTGAGGAGGTGGAGAGGCTATTCAGGAGATAGAAAAGCCGGAAATCTCCAGGACTGGACAATGTTTCCCCCTCTACCCTCCAGCTCTGTGCTGAGCAAATGGCACCGATCTACACAGACATGTTCAACCAGTCCCTGCAAACCTGCACTGTCCCTGCCTGCTTCAAGGTCTCCACTATTGTTCCCGTACCTAAAAAGCCAAGGATTACTGGTCTCAATGACTACAGGCCTGTCGCACTGACCTCTGTAGTCATGAAGACCCTTGAAAGACGTGCTGACCCAGCTGAAAAATATCACAAACCCCCTGCAGTTTGCATACTGGGTCAATAGATCAGTGGATGACGCAGTCAACGTCGGCTGCACTTCATCCTCCAGCACCTAGACCGCCAGGGGACCTATGCAAGGATTTTGTTTGTGGATTTTAGCTCTATATTCAACCATTGTGCCAGAGCTACTACACTCCAAACTCTCCCAATTGACTGTGCCTGAACCCCTCTATCAGTTGTAAGATTTGAGAAGTTTTCCCTCATTCTGAAAGCAACACCAAACCAAAGAGCTGCAGTTTGGACATTTTAAACGGGAGACTGGGGCTGATAGCGGAGAAAGGCTGCGGTCAGTTTACCTAGGGATGTCACAATCTGTGGGTCCTAAAATGGCCGCTGGACCTCGTGACCAGCCACAAGAGCAAAAACCTTACAGCCCAGTCTCTAGGTTTCTGCAAAGCCACGACCAGAACAATGGATGGCCATGCAGAAGCCTGCGAAACCAGGTCGAAGTCCAGACACTGGGGCGCTGACATCAGCATACTCACAATGCCCCAAGCCGACCTACACAGTTAATCTCGTTAAGGGGGCACAATAGCCCATAGAAAACTACCTGGTAGGTGATGGGAAACCAGTTAAACCCATCACCTCGCAACGAAATACCCATTAACACCATCTGGCCATCCCCGGTACCCCCGGACATAAGCGCAGATCAGAGAGAGAACTCAATACATATCTTTTTGAACAAAGAGATCCCAAGATCTGGCGGGAGATAGGACGGGTCAGAATAGTATAACTGGCCACGACCTTTGGGTTTTAAACATGCTAGAAGAAACCTGCAACTCACGCAAGAAGGAAGTCAAACGGATGCAGGAGGAAGAAACGACAGGCAAGGAGAACGGATGCAAGAGAGAGGAACAGGCACGCAACTCGAGAAGAAATACTGAAAACCGAACAGCCAGTAACCCCAGTAATAGCCCCATGGTGAGCATGTACCCCGATCTTACATATCCTGGACATAGTTTAGTGTAGAGGGGAGGGTGGTTTGAATAAACGTGGGTGTGTAAAGGAATATGTGTTGGTCAATGTTGCGATGTGTCGTACGTTCCCCATCTTACAGTCGTGTACATGTCTTGTAGACCTGTGCGTTTTAGAATTCGGAGTAAAAGGTATTCATGTATTTCGGTATGTGTCTTATAGATATGTCTTATAGAACTGTATAAGTATTCATGGACAATAGTCCCAAGCGCTCAATAAAAGCCTTTTCCATTTAAACCCTGGTCTTCAAATCTGGTCTGGTTGAATTTTCTGCAATATAAACGCTCCTGCATCTAAGTCCAGTGTCTAGAACCGTAGGGGGTGAGTGGGTCGAACCACTCACGGGGAACCAGTGTGCACGGCCTGGTCAAGGGATCAGAGCAAGGCACGGGGACCTTAGGTCGGGCGAAAGCTCGGCGCAGAAACCCCTTACACAGTGGATCACCAACGTCCTGACAGACAGGAAGCAGCATGTGAGGCTGGGAAAGCACATCTCAGACCCGCAGACCCTCAGCATAGGAGCACCGCAAGGCTGCGTACTCTCCCCTCTCCTTTACTCTCTCTACACCAACGACTGCACCTCCACAGACTCCTCTGTCAAGCTTCTCAAGTTTGCGGATGACACAACCCTGATTGGACTGATCCAGGATGGGTCCTGGTGCCATCGCAACAACCTGGAGCTAAATGCTCTTTAGACGGTGGAATTGATTGTAGACTTTAGGAGAGCTCCCCCTCCCCCACACCCCCGCCCCCCAATCACCATCAACAACACCATAGTCACATCTGTGGAGTCATTTAAGTTCCTTGGAACCATCATCTCCAGGGACCTTAAATGGGAGGCCACCATCGACTCCACAGTCAAAAAGACCCAACAGAGGATGTACTTCCTGCGGCAACTGAAGAAACACAATCTGCCATAGGCAATGACGGTCGAATTCTATACCGCCATCATAGAGTCTGTCCTCACCTTGTCCATCATGGTCTGGTTTGGCTCAGCCACCAAGCACGACATCCGGAGGCTGCAGAGCATCATTCGATCATCCGAGAAGGTTGTTGGCTGCAACCTTCCCCCATTGACGAACTGTACACTGCAAGGGCCAGGAAGCGAGCGGGTAAGATCATCTCTGACCCCTCTCACCCTGGCCACAAACTCTTTGAAGCACTTCCCTCTGGAAGGCGACTCTGGACTGTCAAAGCCGCCACAGCCAGACATATAAACAGCTTTTCCCCACGAGCAGTAGCTCTACTCAACAGCCAAAGGTCTGTAGCCTCCTTGTGCTCTGGTATTTTATTTCATTCTTCACATGTTCAAATTATAATGTTTTATTTTTAATTGTCTACTGTATATCGTGTTGTTACTTGTGAGCAAAGCACCAAAGCAAACTCCTTATATGGAAACATACGCGGCTAATAAAATGTACCCAATTTATTCAATTCCCACACTGACATTCCTGGCCTGGGCCTCCTCCACTGGCAGCGTGAGGCCACATACACACTGGAGGACCAGTAACTCATTTTCCACGGGCACCTTCCACCCCAGCGGCATGAATATTGAATATCCCCCTCCCCATCCCATCCTCCCTCCTCCATCCCTGTACCCCTCACCCTCCACTCCCTGCCCCACCACTCAGCCCCTCCCCCCCCCCACTCCGGCTACTGCTCCCTCCACTCCCTGCCCCCTCCCCCCCTGCCCTCTCCCCGCTTCACTCCCACCCCTCCTTCCCCTGTCCCCTCCCCTCCCTGTCCCCTCCCCTCCCTGTCCCCTCCCCTCCCTGTCCCCTCCCCTCCCCCTCCCCTCCCCCTCCCCTCCCCTCCCTGTCCCCTCCCCTCCCTGTCCTCTCCCCTCCCTGTCCCCTCCCCTCCCTGTCCCCTCCCCTCCCTGTCCCCTCCCCTCCCCTCCCTGTCCCCTCCCCTCCCTGTCCCCTCCCCTCCCTGTCCCCTCCCCTCCCTGTCCCCTCCCCTCCCTGTCCCCTCCCTGTCCCCTCCCCTCCCTGTCCCCTCCCCTCCCTGTCCCCTCCCCTCCCTGTCCCCTCCCCTCCCTGTCCCCTCCCCTCCCTGTCCCCTCCACTCTCTGTCCCCTCCACTCCCTGCCCCTCCCCCCTTCACTCCCTGCCCCCTCCACTCCCTACCCCCTGACCCTCCAATCAGCCCCTCCACACCCTGCCCTCTCCAGCCCCTCCACTCCCTGCCCCCTCTACCCCCTGCCCCCTCCACCCCCTGCCCCATCCCCCTTCCACCCCTGCCCCCTCCATTCCAATCCCTGCCCCTCCACTCAGCTCCCTCCTTCCCTACTCTGCTCCCACATTTATTTTCCCGCCCAATCTCCAGCTGCCCACCACTCGTCCCTCATCCATGTCCAAGAGCGTTTTATTGTTGTCAGAGCAGAACAATGAAATTCTTCCTTGCAACAGATGTGTAAACGTAGTACTCTGTAAAACCCACAATAAACAACAACAAAAGTTCAGCATATATATATATATATATATATATATATAAAACAGACAAATAGACAATGGCAGTGCAAAGTCAAAAACCATGTCCCCATGTGCAGGTGTGGGTTTATGTGGAGGTTGCAGTGTTTAATAAACTGATGGTTGTAGCTCGTGAACCTGGATCTTACAGTTTTTCAATGCCACCATCTGCAGTTTTTTGTCAACTTCACTCATCACCTCCAGCCTCCCTCACTACCCCCCACCCCACTCACTGAGGATGGCTCCCTTGCCTCCACGGATGCTGTCTTTGCCCAGAGGGAGTATTATTGCCCAGAATAAACATCAACGCTGCCAATCCCCATGGTGGGCAGGGCTGTTATTTATTATGTTGACAGGAGCTGCTGTTGTCAATTGTAGACCCATGCACAGGGCCAACATAACACAGTGTGCTGGAGGAACCCAGCACAGCCGTTGGCTCAGGCAGCACCTGTGGACACAATGGACAGACCACAATTCAGGATAGGACCCTTCAGTGTCTGGGAGTCCATGCCACACACACACGCGCACACTCCGCGCACACTCCACACACACTGGTCACACGCGCACACTCCACACACACGCACACTCCACACACACAGGCACACACACTCGCTCACTCCACACTCACGCACTCCACACTCACGCACTCCACACTCGCACTCCACACACACACACTCCACACACACTCGCACACTCCGCACACACACGCACACACACACGCACACCACACACACTGCACACACACGCACACTCCACACACGCACTCCACACACACACACGCACTCCACACGCACTCCACACACGCACACTCCACACACACTGCACACACTCTCCACACACACGCTCACTCCCCACACACGCTCACTCCCCACACACGCTCACTCCACACACACACTCCACACGCATGCACACTCCACACACTCCCACACACACACACACACACAGGGCATGTGACCCACTGCACACACCGGGCGGGCGGCGGTTACATTGTCCACTGGGGCAGGTGTTCTCAGTAATGGGCCTCTCTGCCACGATTCACCACCCCTTCATCACAAACGGGCTTCTGGAGTAAAGGAGCCCTGCCCCGACTCTCACACCCCCCAACTGTGGCTGATCATACCCTCTCCCTCCACCCCTCCCCTACCTCTCTCAATGTCCCCTCCCCTTCCTCCTCACCTCACTCCCCATCTGTCTCCCACTCCCTATCCCCTCTCTCCTCCCTTCTCTCTCCCTCCCCCCTCTCTCTCTCACCTCTTTCTCCCCCTCCCTCTCTCTCTCCCGTCTCTCCCACTTCTCTCCCTCCTCTCACCCTCACTCACTCTCTCCCCTCTCCCACCTCCTCTCTCTCCCCCTCCCTATCCCCTCTCTCCTATCCCCTCACTCTCCCCCTTTCTCTCTCCCCCTCCCCCCTCTCTCTCCCCCCCCTCTCCCCTCCCCCCCTCTCTCTCCCCCTCCTCTCCCCCTCCCCCCCTCCCCCTCTTCCTCCCCCTCTCTTTCTCCCTCCTCTCTCTCCCCCTCTCCCTCTCCTCCTCTCTCTCTCCTCTCCCTCTCCTCCTCTCTCCTCTCTCCCCCCTCTCTCTCTCCCCCTCCTCTCTCACTCCCCTCCTCTCTCTCTCTCTCCCCTCTCCCCCCCTCTCTCTCCACCCCCCCCCTCTCTCCCCCCTCTCTCTCTCCACCCTCCTCCCTCTCTCCCCTCCCCCCTCTCCCTCCCCTCTCTCCCCCTCTCTCCCCCTCTCTCCCCCTCTCTCCCCCTCTCTCCCCCCTCTCCCCTCCCCTCTCTCCCCTCCTCTCTCCTCCCCCCCTCTCTCCCCCCTCTCTCCCCTCTCTCCCCCCTCTCTCCCCCCCTCTCTCCCCCTCTCTCCCCCCTCTCTCCCCCCTCTCTCCCCCCTCTCTCCCCCCTCTCTCCCCCCTCTCTCTCCCCCCTCTCTCTCCCCCCCCTCTCTCCCCTCTCTCCCCCCTCTCTCTCCCCCCTCTCTCCCCCCTCTCTCCCCCTCTCTCTCCCCCTCTCTCTCCCCCCCTCTCTCCCCTCTCTCTCCCCCCTCTCTCTCCCCCCTCTCTCCCCTCTCTCTCCCCCCTCTCTCCCCCTCTCCCTCCCCCCTCTCCTCCCCCCTCTCTCCCCCTCTCTCCCCCCCCTCTCCCTCCCCTCTCCCTCCCCTCTCTCCCCCCTCTCTCCCCTCTCTCTCCCCCTCTCTCTCCCCCCTCTCTCCCCCCCTCTCTCCCCCCTCTCTCCCCTCTCTCTCCCCTCTCTCTCCCCCCTCTCTCTCCCCCCTCTCTCTCTCCCCTCTCTCTCCCCCCTCTCTCTCCCCCCTCTCTCCCCTCTCTCCCCCCCCTCTCTCTCCCCCCCTCTCTCCCCCTCTCTCTCCCCCCTCTCTCCCCTCTCCTCCCCCCTCTCTCTCCCCCCTCTCTCCCCCCCCTCTCCCTCCCCCTCCTCCCCTCCCCCCTCTCTCCCCCCTCCCCCCCCCCCTCTCTCTCCCCTCCCTCTCCCCCCCCTCTCTCCCCCCCCTCTCCCCCCTCTCTCCCCCCCCTCTCTCCCCCCCCTCTCTCTCCCCTCTCTCTCGGGCGGGGCGGGGCCGGGCGGGCGGCGCGGGCGGGGGCGGGCGGGGGGGGGGGGGGGGGTGCGGTACCGCATTGCTGTAGAGGCGGGGGGGGGCGGGTCCGCTTTTGCGCAGGCGACGGCGACACCGCCCTCCCCCCCCCGCAATATATAGCGGAGACTCACACACAGCGCTGCCCGAACCCGCCGCAGGTGAGGCCCCTCCACCCCCCCCCCCCCCCCCCGCGGACACCCCCCCCCCCCCCCCGCGGACACCCCCCCCCCCCCCCCCCCCCCCGCGGACACCCCCCCCCCCGCGGACACCCCCCCCCCCCCGCGGACACCCCCCCCCCCGCGGACACCCCCCCCCCCCCCGGGGCAGGAGGGGGAGAGGGGAGAGGAGTGGGGGAGGGAGAGGGGGAGGAGGGAGAGGGGGGAGGGAGAGGGGGGAGGGAGAGGGGGGGAGGGAGAGGGGGTAGGGAGAGGGGGGAGGGAGAGGGGGGGAGGGAGAGGGGGGGGAGGGAGAGGGGGGAGGGAGAGGGGGGTAGGGAGAGGGGGGAGGAGAGAGGGGGGGAGGGAGAGGGGGGGAGGGAGAGGGGGGGAGGGAGAGGGGGGGAGGGAGAGGGGGGGAGAGAGAGGGGGGGAGGGAGAGGGGGGGAGGGAGAGGGGGGAGGGAGAGGGGGGGAGGGAGAGGGAGGGAGAGGGGGGTAGAGAGAGAAATGGTTGGGGAGGGGGGAAGATCGCAGAAATAAATGGTCGGTTTAAAATAGAGCGAGAGAATGATCGTGACAGATGGAAATAGAGAGAGAGAGAGAGAGAGAGAGAGAGAGAGAGTGGGGGGGCACCGTGTGTGGGTCTGAGCACCGGGAAGGGGGGAACATGTGAACGGGGTGATATTTGGGTCCAGCCCCCCCTCCCTGACCCCCCCCCACGCTGTCCCTCCCACCACCCTGACCCCCCCCACCCTGACCCCCCTCCACACTGACCCCAACCCCACCCTGACCCCCTCACACTGACCCCCCACCCTGACCCCACCCTCACACTGACCCTCCCCCCCCACCCTCACACTGACCCTCCCCCACCCTGACCCCCCCCACCCTGACCCCACCACCACCCTGACCCCCCTCACCCTGACCCCACCCTCACACTGAACCTCCCCCCCACCCTGACCCCCCCACCCTGACTCCCCCGTCACACTGACCCCCCCCACCCTGACCCCCCTCACACTGACCCTCCCCCCACCCTGACCCCCCCAACCTG
>NC_135974.1:369599-396742 GCF_053455715.1 Rhinoraja longicauda
GGGGCTTTAACTGGGGGCGGGCCGGGTCCCGGCCGCAGGAGGAGGGTCTCACTCAGATCGCCGTCCCGTCCCGTCCTGTCCCGGACAGTCTGACCTTGGTCGCCGCTGGGATGGTGGTGCGGAGCGGACTGGTGGAGTTGCGGGGGCCGGTGTTGGGGCCGGGGTTGGAGCCGGGGCGCTGGCGGCGGCTCCTCGCTTCTCTGTCCGAGGACTCGCTGTGTCTGAGCGGGGCCGGAGGAGCGGCCGGAGCGGCCCTGACCAACGGGGAGTCGGAGCCGGAGCCGGAGCCGGAGCCGGAGCCGGAGACAGAGCCCTCTCCCCCCGGCTCAGAGCCCAGGCCCGGCCCCGGCCGCCAGCGTAGTGTCCGCATCGTGAAGCAGGAGGCGGGGGGGCTGGGCATCAGTATCAAGGGTGGCCGTGAGAACCACATGCCCATCATCATCTCCAAGATATTCCGCGGTCTGGCGGCCGAGCAGAGCCGACAACTGTATGTGGGCGACGCCATCCTCGCCGTCAACGGCACCGACCTCCGCGACGCCTCCCACGACCAGGCGGTGCAGGCGCTGAAGAAGACGGGCCGGGAGGTGGTGCTGGAAGGTGCGGGGGGGGGGTGTTGGAAGGTGCGGGGGGGGGGGGGTGTTGGAAGGTGCGGGGGGGGGGGGGGTGTTGGAAGGTGCGGGGGGGGGGGGGTGTTGGAAGGTGCGGGGGGGGGGGGGGTGTTGGAAGGTGCGGGGGGGGGGTGTTGGAAGGTGCGGGGGGGGGGTGTTGGAAGGTGCGGGGGGGGGTGTTGGAAGGTGCGGGGGGGGGTGTTGGAAGGTGCGGGCGGGGGGGGTGCTGGAAGGTGCGGGGGGGGGGTGTTGGAAGGTGCGGGGGGGGGTGTTGGAAGGTGCGGGGGGGGGGGTGTTGGAAGGTGCGGGGGGGGGTGTTGGAAGGTGCGGGGGGCGGGTGTTGGAAGGTGCGGGGGGGGGGGGTGTTGGAAGGTGCGGGGGGGGGTGTGTTGGAAGGTGCGGGGGGGGGTGTGTTGGAAGGTGCGGGGGGGGGGGGTGTTGGAAGGTGCGGGGGGGGGTGTTGGAAGGTGCGGGGGGGGGGGGTGTTGGAAGGTGCGGGGGGGGGGTGTTGGAAGGTGCGGGGGGGGGGGGTGTTGGAAGGTGCGGGGGGGGGGGGTGTTGGAAGGTGCGGGGGGGGGGGTGTTGGAAGGTGCGGGGGGGGGGTGTTGGAAGGTGCGGGGGGGGGGGGGGTGTTGGAAGGTGCGGGGGGGGGGGGTGTTGGAAGGTGCGGGGGGGGGGGTGTTGGAAGGTGCGGGGGGGGGGGGTGTTGGAAGGTGCGGGGGGGGGTGTTGGAAGGTGCGGGGGGGGGGTGTTGGAAGGTGCGGGGGGGGGGTGTTGGAAGGTGCGGGGGGGGTGTTGGAAGGTGCGGGGGGGGGGGTGTTGGAAGGTGCGGGGGGGGGGGTGTTGGAAGGTGCGGGGGGGCTGTTGGAAGGTGCGGGGGGGGGGGTGTTGGAAGATGCGGGGGGGGGGGTGTTGGAAGATGCGGGGGGGGGGGGCTTGAGGCGATGTCTGTCCCTGGGGAGGGGGGCTGTGGCTGTCAGTCACGGCCGAGGAGCGGCCACTGCGATGTTGCTGACCAGCTACAGCTTCGGACTCACCGAGATCCAGCATGAAATCAGGCCCTTCAGCCCATCGAGTCCCTACCCTTCTTTACCCACACGTTACACTGGTCAGCGGGCGGGCGGGCGGGCAGCTTCACTGGACAAGGTGGGTGCTGACGTCTGATTTCATTCCCCCCAACACACCCGGACAATTAACCCAAAACCCGCACATCTTTGGAGTGTGGGAGCAAACCGGAGAAAACCCACGCGGTCACAGGGAAAACATGCAAACACCCACAGACAGCGCCCAAGGTCAGGATCGAACCCGCGTCTCTGGCGCTTTGAGGCAGCGGCTCGAGCTGCTGCACCATCCGGCATCCGGCCTGCAGGGGGCAGTGTGGGCCTTGACCGGAGCAGGAAGTCAGCGGCTCAGTTGCACATGACTCCCCCTCCCCCCCAATGCCCCTGCCCCTCCCCCATCGCCTCCCCTGCCCCTCCTCCCCGCCCCCTCTCCATCGCCTCCCCCTCCTCACCCTGCCCTTGCCCCTCCCTGCCCCTCCCCCCTTGCCCCCTGCTCCTCACCCTCTTCGCCTCCCCCGCCCACTGCCCCTCCCCCCACCCCCTGCCCCGCCCTCTGGGAATCAGCGGGTGTGGGTTTAAGGTGAGGGGGGAAAGATTTACCGGGCACCTGAAGGGCAATTTCTCACTCAGAAGGTGGTGGATGTATGCAATGAGCTGCCAGAGTAGGTAGTTGAGGCAGGGACTATATACAACATTTAAAAGTTATTTTGACAGGTCCGTTACCGCCCCACGCGACCTCACCCAGCCAGTGGTCCAACGTTACTGCAAATCGTTTATGTACACATTAAACAGTGTTGGGCTCAGATTGTAGCCTTGCCGGACGCCTCTCCTCTGGGTGAAGAGATCAGTGCATTTGTCCCCAATTTTGACACCACATTTATTATTCAAATACATTGATGTAATAAGGTCATATACCTTTCCTCCTGTACCACAATGGAGAAGTTTGTAATAAAGCCCTTCGTGGCAAATAGAGTCAAATGTTTTCTTAAAGTCAATAAAACAGGCAAATATTTTCCCATTTTTTGCTTGATGTACATGTTTTTCAATGAGAGTGAAGAGTATAGATATGGTCAGTGGGGCGGTGTTTTGGAAGGAAGCCAATTTGGTTTTTACTGAGAATATTATATTTACTAAGGAAATCCTGCATTCTGTTATTGATAATATTGCAGAATAACTTCCCTAGGCAACTACTGACACAGATGCCACGATAATTGTTTGGATCTGATTTGTTTCCACTCTTATAAATGGGCGAAATAAGCCCTTGACACCAAATATTGGGAAAATAACCTGAACGTAATATGATGTTGAACAGCCTAAGCATTATGTTCTGCATCTCCGGAGTGCTATACTAAAGCATTTCATTTTTAATGCTGTCTGGACCACAAGCTTTCTTTGAGTGGAGAAATTTTATTTTTATGGCCAATTCTTCTGGAGTGATTGGGAAGTCGAGAGGGTTTTGATAGTCTCTAATTGTTGTTTCTAATGTTTGGAGTTTATCTCTGATATAAGAGTAGTTTGAGTTTATTTTATTTATTGGAATATCTTTATACAGATCTTCACAATATGCCCTCCAGGTATCACCATCTTGAGTTGGTAATGCTTGTGGTTTTGTTGTGCCCAGGTTATTCCACATATCACAGAATTTGTTTTGATTTATGGAGTTTTCAATTTCTTCAAGTCTTTTATGGGTATAGTTTTGTGTTTATATCTTTTAAGGGTTTCACTATATCTAATACGTAAGTCTGAGTTGTTTGGTTGGCGGTGTTTTTGATTCGATATTTTCCTCAGATTTTTTCTGGCATTTTTGCACTCGTAGTCAAACCGTTTTTCATGGTTATGTTTTTTGATGATTTTTCTCTTCTGTTTTACAAGGTCAGCTTTGATAGCTGCCTTGTGAAAGATCACATTAATGTCATTTATGGCCATGTTTACACCATCTCTGGTAGTCTCATATGGGCTTGTCTTAAATTTCGATATTTTATTTATGAGATGGGGTGAGTTCAGGGCCATGATGAATTTATCTCCACTGTCTGGAGCCTATCTGTATGTCTGATTTAGTTTATGGAGCTTACTGGGCTTCTTTTTTATGTCTTTAATTTGAGCAGAGAATTTTAGGTACACGTTGATTTGTCTATGGTCTGAGAGAGGGGACTGCTGCCTCACAGTGAATGCACATAGATATGTATCTACCTCAGTTATTCCAATTCCTTTATCTAGTTTCAGCCATATATGTGGTTTCCCCTGTTTTATTGATGTAATGTGACTGTCTAGTTCTCCCTTGTACCACACCAAGTTCTGCCCTTATGTATATTAGTAATTATTACTGAGGACACCATGACTTCATGATACCCTGAGGGCAGTGAGTAAACGAATCCTTTCAGTGCCATGTTTCTGTTAATATCATTATATCAGTATCTTCTATGAGCTTTAGGAATTCAGGGTTCCCAGTCTTCATCCTGAAGGTTGAGGAGTAGAGCCCCTTGATATTCCAGCAGTTTATATGGAATCAACTCATTTATTTTTACTTATATATCTTTCTTTTTTCTCTTTGGAGAAAAACAAAAACCCATTTTGTGGGACAAGTGTGAAAACACTAATTGTTTCTGTAAATGGGGAATGTTGGGTAATATTTGGTATGCCGTGGTAAGGCAGGCTCGTACTGCCACCTAGTTATAATAACAATATTAACAATAGCAATATCAACAATATTAATAGTAATATCAACAATATTAACAATACTAATTCAATGCAATCTTATGCTATTTTCCTTTTTTCAGTCACTCGGGAGGGACTGTATTATATATATGTGTTGGTTTTGTTTTACCACAAGAGTTGGCAGCACAGGGCTTGCAGCAGCTTCCTGGTCTCTCCCATCTCCGGGGTGGTCGGTCGGTCGGCGGCTGTGGTTGAGGATGTGGGCCGGGGGCAATGGCGGCCCATGCTGGACTTACCACAAGAGTTGGGAGCACAGGGCTTGCAGCAGCTTCCTGGTCTCTCCATCTCCGGGGTGTTCGGTCGGTCGGTCGGCGGCTGTGGCTGAGGATGTGGGCCGGGGGCAATGGCGGCCCATGCTGGACTGTTGTGTCTCCTCGCAGTTTGGGGGGTGGTCCGGAGGTAGTGAGGGGGAGGGAATCTGGTTTGGCCTCTTGGGTTCCCATTGATCGAGGCGGTGGGAAGGTTGTGTCCCAGGGCAGTATCTTTAAGGTTCTTTGCGAAGGCCCTCACCCCCTGTCTGTTTAGATGTATTCTGTCATGGAGGTCCATGTACCGGTGGTTGGGTGGTGGGCCACTTGGACGTTAGGGAGGGTGGGGTCGGCACATCCTCTGCTGATCTCCATGTTGGTGTTGTGGATCACATGGGGTGGGGTGTCTGTCCTGGGCAGCAGGGTCGAGATCACCATCTACAACTCAGGGAATTCCTTACTGGCCATCCTCTTTATTGCCCCAGCAGTGCCATGGAGTATGGTGCACAGATCATTCGTGCCTGTATGGATCACAAGGTATTGAGGGCTTCCGATGGTGTCTTTGTTCAAGACCCTCATTGCATGGTCTGTGGTGCTGCACGTTTTAACCAGTACCTGGCGACCTGGGAACAGCCTCTGGGGGTCCAGAAACTTCCCGTTGGAGTCAGTCAGTAGGACTACCTGGGGGTTTTGCTTTTCAGACTGGGAGGCAGGAGGTTGAGTAAGGCTGAGATGGGGGTTTGCCTGTCGACTGTGTTCCTGGAGCAGGCTGTGTTACAGGAGGGGTGTCCAGTGGTGATGTATTGGTGGGCTGAGTGCAGATCAGAGAGGTTGGGGCGGCCATAGGGAGGTGGGCAACAAATGGGCTCTGTGTCTTTTCGTGTGAACTTTTTGGAACTTCTGAGTGATTGTTGCTGGCATTTTGGAGCTGTTTGTTAAATTCTTTTCCTTTCTTATTTATACCCTCCTTCATTTTGGTTATTTGGGCACGGAGTGCACAGTTTACTTGTCTCAGCTCTTCCAGAGTTCTCTTCATCTCAGAGGTGGTGGTCTCATATTTCGCCATCAACTGTCTGAAGTCCTCTTTCAGCTGGTGGGAGTACTTAGCCTGTGCTTGTTTGAACTCCGTGAATTCAAGTTCTAACTGGGCCAGACTCTCTCTCAGCTGGCGGTTTGAGTTATAAGGTGTAGGAGGGGTAGAGATGGCCTGGGGCAGCAGTTATCTCTGGTGGGCTCCCGTCTTTGTAATTTCCCTGGTGGGTATCGGTCCTTATTTCGTTCACCTTCTCTTTTAGCAGGAGGAAAACCTCTTCAAAAGAGTCCAAGTTTTCTGTATTTCCCTGTATCACAATCTTACCTCCATTGTAGTAGGAAATAGTAAGGAGAGGGTGATCTTTGTCTAGGTTGTGATCTTTACATACTTTCAGTCTGCCGCCATGTCCGATACCCTCTCTATGGACGTGTGGGTAGTTATCCAGCAGAGTGTCTCTCCATGAATGGATGTAGTTAGTGAAGAATATCACGTTATTCTACTTCCTACCCCCTCGATGTCGGACGTAACCAACGTAGAGAACATCTGGGTTTTACTGGAGAATCTTCTCCTTATGTTTGTCTTTTGCGTGTTCGCTTTTGCATTCAGGCGGCTATCCTATATCCCAGCTCTTTGTTCTACATGTCGTGGTGATCTGATCTGTCTGCGGCATCTTTATTTATTTATTTATTTATTTATCTATTTATCTTTATTTTATCTGCTTGTCGATTTATTTATCTATCTATTTATTTTTATATATATACTAGACCAAGTTGGGCCCGTCCTCGTAGGGTTTCCATGACATCCGGGCGGGGGGGGGGGGGGCGCATTAGTGAAAGGTCCGGAGGGGGGAGGAAAACGTTTTTCAGGGGTTCATCCTAGATGCGGCTATTTTGGGGTAAAATTAAGTAAGTTCTGGTCGTGCAGGTTTCTTGGATTCGAGGCCCCGGGTCCGGTGTACCAGCCTCGGGCCTCGGGCCTCGGGCTCGTTCCACCAGATCCCTCTCTCGTCTCTTTCCCTCCCTCTCTCTTTCCCTCCCTCTCTCTCCCCCCCCTCTCTCTTTCCCCCCCTCTCTACCCCCTGTCTCTCCCCCCCTCTCTCTCCCCCTCTCTCTCGGGGACGGGCGGGTGAGGAGGGGGCAGGGGGGTGAGCAGGGGAGAGGGGTAATACACGCCACTCAGGTTCTTATAATTGATCCCCCTCTCCTGGGTAAAGATCCCCCTGATCTATTCCTCTCGTGATCACACACCTCTACATGATCACCCCTCACCCTCCTGCGCTCCAAGGAACAAAGTCGATGTGTGGGTCGAGTTTATGCAAGGAATGGAGGGACGTGTATCACGGGCAGCAGAATGGAGTTGGCATCATGACTGGAGTTGGCATCATGTTGGGCACAGTTGCCGTGTTGCTCCGTGTTCTGTGACGGTGCCGTGTTGTTTTCTCTCCTCCGACTGTTCTCTGCGATGTTGCCGTGTTTGTCTGTGTTCTGTGATGTTGCTGTGTTGGTCCGTGTTCTGCGGTGTGCTGTGTTCTGTGAAGTTCCATGTTGGTCCGTGTTCTGTGATGCGCCATGTTCTCTGTGCTCCCATGTTGTTCCATGTTCTGTGATGTTCTGTGACGTTGTATGTTTGTCCATGTTCTGCGACGTTGCCGTGTTGCTCTGTGTTCCGTGGCGTTGCCGTGCTGTTCCGTGTTCTCTGCATTGCTATGTTGCTCCATGTTCTCTGCTTGCCGTGTTGCTCCGTGTTCTGTGACAGTGGCGTGTTGCTCCGTGTTCTGTGAAAGTGGCGTGTTGCTCCATGTTCTGTGAAAGTGGCGTGTTGCTCCGTGTTCTGTGACAGTGGCGTATTCTGTGGCGTTGCCGTGTTGCGGTCAGTGTTGCTGTGGCAACGTGGTGTGATCACTGACCTTCTCCCCCCCCCCCCCCCCCCCCCCCCCACAGTGAAGTACCTGAAGGAGGTGTCATCCTACTTCAAGGCCTCATCACCGGGGACCCCCCTGGCCTGGAGCCCCCCCTCGGGCCCCCCCGACCCCCCCTCACCGGGGGCACCGCCTGGCGACGACACCCAGACCGAGCTCAGCTTCCCACTGGAGATGTGTTACATCCGCAGGACAACCTGCTCCCCCGACATCGAGAACAGGTACTGGGGGGGGCAAGGGGGGGAATGAGGAGGGCCGAGGGAGGGGGGCAAGAGAATGGGGGAGAAGGGGCAGAGAGTGGGGGGATTAGGATGGGGGGAACAGAGGGAGGGGGGGTTGGGGGTGAGGAGAGGGAGCAGGGGGCAGGGGGGGTGAGGAGGGGGCAGGGGATGGGGGTGAGGAGGGGGGTGAGGAGGGGGACGGGCGGGTGAGGAAGGGGACGGGGTTGTAGGGGGGGGACGGGGGTGTGGGGGGGACGGGGGTGTGGGGGGGGACGGGGGTGTGGGGGGGACGGGGGTGTGGGGGGTGAGGAGGGGGACGGCGGGTGAGGAAGGGGACGGGGTTGTAGGGGGGGACGGGGGTGTGGGGGGGGGACGGGGGTGTGGGGCGGGGACGGGGGTGTGGGGGGGGAACGGGGGTGTGGAGGGGGACGGGGGGGGTGTGGAGGGGGACGGCGGGGTGTGGGGGGGACGGGGACGGGGGGTGGGGGGGGGACGGGGTAGGGGGGACGGGGGGTGTGGGGGGGGGAACGGAGGGGTGTGGGGGGGGACGGGGGAGTGTGGGGGGGGACGGGGGGTGTGGGGGACGGGGACGGGGGGTGTGGGGGACGGGGACGGGGGGTGTGGGGGACGGGGACGGGGACGTGGGGTGTGGGGGGGACAGGGGGTGTGGGGGACGACGACAGGGGGTGTGTGGGGGGGACGACGGGGGTGTGGGGGGGGACGGGGGTGTGGGGGGGGGACGGGGGTGTGGGGGGGGACGGGGGTGTGGGGGGGGACGGGGGGTGTGGGGGGGACGGGGGTGTGGGGGGGACGGGGGTGTGGGACGTGGGGGGGGGACGGGGGGTGTGGGGGACGACGACGGGGGGGGTGTGGGGGGGGACGGGGGTTGTGGGGGGGACGGGGGGTGTGGGGGGGGACGGGGGGTGTGGGGGGGGACGGGGGGTGTGGGGGGGACGGGGGTGTGGGGGGGGACGGGGGGGGGGTGGGGCGGGACGGGGGGTGTGGGGGCGGGACGGGGGTGTGGAGGGGACGGGGGTGACGAGGGGACGGGGGGTCAGGATGGGGACGGGGGTGTGGGGGGGACGGGGGTGAGGAGGGGACGGGGGGTCAGGAGGGGACCATTGGGGGCGTGTTAGGCAGGAGGGGCACATCTGCTCGAGTAGAAAATAAACAGAAAATGCTAGCCGGTCAATCTCTCTGAGGGGTCACGGAGTGAGGGGGTCATGGAGTGAGAGGTCACGAAGTGAGAGGTCACGGAGTGAGGGGTCACGGAGTGAGGGGTCACTTCTCTCCCCACAGACGATGTCTGTTGGGTGTTCTGGCACCTTCTGTCCGTTTCCAGTTCCCCACATCTACAGATCCTATGGGAAAGACAGACAGGTGGGCAGAGGGGGTGGGGTAGCTCTCCTTAGTGAGGAGTGACGTAGGATCAGGAGCTGTGGGTACAGCTGAGAAATCATACGGGTAAAAAGACCCCAATGGGAGTTATTTACAGGGCCCCAAACAGTAGCCAGGATACAAGTTACATCAGGACATACAATTGGCGAGTATCAAAGGCAATGCTGCGGTGGTCGTGGGAGATTTGAATATTTAAGTAGATGGGAAAATCAGGTTGGTTCTGGACCCCAGGAAAGGGAGTTTGTGGAGTGCCTCCGAGATGGATTCTTAGAACAGCTTGTACTGGAGCCCACAAAGGAAAAGGCAATTCTGGATTTAGTGTTGTGTAATGAACTGGATTTGATACGAGAACTCAAGGTAACGGAACCACTAGGAGGTAGCGACCACAATATGATAAGATTTAACCTGCAATTTGAGGGGGAGAAAGTGAAATCGGATGTGCAATATTACAACTGGTCAAAGGGGCCTACAGAGGCAGGAGGGAGGAGCCGACCAAGGTTGACTGGAAAGGGACCCTAGCAGGAATAAAGGTGGAACAGCAATGACAGGAACTTCTGGGAACAATCCAGAAGATGCAGGATCATTTCAATCCAATGAGGAAGAAAGATTCTAGGGGGAGAAAGAGGCGACGGTGGCTGACAAGGGAAGTCCAGGACAGTATGAAACTAAAAGAGAAGAAGTATAACGGAGTAAAGATGAGCGGGAAGCCAGAGGATTGGGAAGCTTTTAAAGAACAACAGAAGGTAATTAAAAAGGCAATACAGGGAGAAAAGATGAAATACGAAGGTAAGCTAGCCAGTAATATAAAAGGGTAGCAAGAGTTTCTTCAGATATATAAAGAGTAAGAAAGAGGCAAGAGTGGACATTGGACCGATGGGGACTGATGGGAGAAGTGATAATGGGGAATAAAGAAATGGAGTTGAATAACTTTTTACATCAGTCTTCACAGTGGAAGACACCAGCAACGTGCCTGAAATGCAAGAGGTCAGGGGGTGGGTTAGTGGAGTGGTGATTACTGGGGAGAAGGTGCTTGGGAAGCTGAAAGGCCTGAAGGTGGATAGGTCACCTGGACTGGACCCATGGCTTCTGAAAGAGGTGGCTTTAGAGATTGTGGAGGCATTGACAGTGATATTTCAGGAATCACTAGAGTCAGGAGAGGTCCCAGATGATTGGAAAATTGCCAATATTACCTCGCTGCACAAGAATGGAGCAAAGCAGAATAGTGGGAATATACATATAACAACATATAACATATAACAACTACAGCATGGAAACAGGCCTGTCCGGCCCTACCAGTCCACGCCGACCATTCTCCCTGACCTAGTCTCATCTACCTGCACTCAGACCATAACCCTCCAATCCCCTCCTATCCATATACCTATCCAATTTACTCTTAAATAATAAAATCGAGCCAGCCTCCACCACTTCCACCGGAAGCCTATTCCATACAGCCACAACCCTCTGAGTAAAGAAGTTCCCCCTCATGTTACCCCTAAACATTTGTCCCTCAATTCTGAAGCTATGTCCCCTTGTTGGAATCTGCCCCACTCTCAAAGGGAAAAGCCTACCCACGTCAACTCTGTCCGTCCCTCTCAAAATTTTAAAAACCTCTATCAAGTCCCCCCTCAACCTTCTACGCTCCAAAGAATAAAGACCCAACCTGTTCAACCTCTCTCTGTAGCCTAAGTGCTGAAACCCAGGCAACATTCTAGTAAATCTCCTCTGTACCCTCTCCATTTTGTCGACATCCTTCCTATAATTTGGCGACCAGAACTGCACACCATACTCCAGACTCGGCCTCACCAATGCCCTGTACAACTTCAACATTACATCCCAACTTCTATACTCGATGCTCTGATTTATAAAGGCAAGCATACCAAACGCCTTCTTCACCACCCTATCCACATGAGATTCCACCTTCAGGGAACAATGCACAGTTATTCCCAGATCCCTCTGTTCCACTGCATTCCTCAATTCCCTACCATTTACCCTGTACGTCCTATTTTGATTTGTCCTACCAAAATGCAGCACCTCACACTTATCAGCATTAAACTCCATCTGCCATCTTTCAGCCCACCCTTCCAAAAGGCCCAAGTCTCTCTGTAGACTTTGAAAATCTACCTCACTATCAACTACTCCACCTATCTTAGTATCATCTGCATATTTACTAATCCAATTTGCCACACCATCATCCAGATCATTAATGTAAATGACAAACAACAGTGGACCCAACACAGATCCTTGGGGCACTCCACTAGATACTGGCCTCCAACCTGACATACAATTGTCAACCGTTACCCTCTGGTATCTCCCATTCAGCCATTGTTGAATCCATCTTGCAACCTCACTATTAATACCCAACGATTTAACCTTCTTAATCAACCTTCCATGTGGAACCTTGTCAAATGCCTTACTGAAGTCCATATAGACAACATCCACAGCCTTGCCCTTATCAATTTCCCTGGTAACCTCTTCAAAAAATTCAAGAAGATTAGTCAAACATGACCTTCCAGGCACAAATCCATGTTGACTGTTTCTAATCAGGCCTTGATTATCCAAATAATTATATATATTGTCCCTAAGTATCTTTTCCATTAATTTTCCCACCACAGACGTCAAACTAATAGGTCTATAATTGCTAGGTTTACTTTTAGAACCTTTTTTAAACAAAGGCACAACATGCGCAATGCGCCAATCTTCCGGCACCATCCCTGTTTCTAATGACGTTTGAAATATTTCCGTCATAGCCCCTGCTATTTCTGCACTAACTTCCCTCAATGTCCTAGGGAATATCCTATCAGGACCTGGAGACTTATCCACTTTTATATTCTTCAAAAGTGTCCGTACCTCCTCTTCTTTAATCCTCCTAATTTCCATCACTACTCTACTTGTTTCGCTTACCTCACATAATTCAATATCCTTCTCCTCGGTAAATACCGAAGAAAAGAAATTGTTTAATATCTCCCCCATTTCTTCCGGCTCAGCACATAGCTGTCCACTCTGACTCTCTAATGGACCAATTTTATCCCTCACTATCCTTTTGCTATTGACATATCTGTAGAACCCCTTGGGGTTTACTTTTACATTACTTGCCAAAGCAGCCTCATATCTTTTTTTCGCTTTTCTAATTTCCTTTTTAAGATTCCTTTTACATTCTTTATATTCCTCAAGAACCTCATTTACTCCCTGCCGCTTATATTTATTGTATATCTCCCTCTTTTTCCGAACCAAGTGTCCAATTTCCCTGGAAAACCACGGCTCTTTCAAATTATTATTCTTTCCTTTCCACCGAACAGGGACATAAAGACTCTGTACTCTCAAAATTTCACCTTTAAATATCCTCCATTTCTCTATTATATCCTTTTCATAAAACAACAATTTCCATTTCACTCCTTTTAAATCCTTTCTCATCTCCTCAAAATTAGCCTTTCTCCAATCCAAAATCTCAACCCTTGGTCCAGATTTGACCTTCTCCATAATGATATTGAAACTAATGGCATTATGATCACTAGACCCAAAGTGCTCCTCAACACATACCTCCGTCACCTGACCCATCTCATTTCCTAACAGGAGGTCCAACACTGCCCCTTCTCTGGTAGGCACCTCTACGTATTGCTGCAAAAAACTATCCTGCACACATTTTACAAACTCCAAACCATCCAGCCCTTTAACAGAATGTGATTCCCAGTCTATATACGGAAAATTGAAATCACCCACATCACCACTCTGTGCTTACTACTAATATCTGCTATCTCCTTACATATTTGCTCTTCCAATTCTCGTTCCCTATTTGGCGGTCTATAATACACCCCTATAAGTGTTGCTAAACCTTTCTCATTTCTGAGTTCCACCCAAACAGCCTCCTTAATCGAGCCTTCT
Organism: Rhinoraja longicauda; assembly: GCF_053455715.1. NCBI lineage: Eukaryota > Metazoa > Chordata > Chondrichthyes > Rajiformes > Arhynchobatidae > Rhinoraja > Rhinoraja longicauda. The sequence goes on from NC_135974.1 coordinate 382,681, forward strand.
AGTCTGTCCTGCCAAAGCACTGCTGTGATATCCTCCCTGACAAGCAATGCAACACCCCCACCTCTTGCCCCTCCGATTCTATCACATCTGAAACAATGAAATCCTGGAATATTTAATTGCCAATCGCAACCCTCCTGCAACCATGTTTCACTGATCGCCACAACATCATACTTCCAGATGTCAATCCAGGCTCTAAGCTCATCCACCTTTCTTACAATGCTCCTAGCATTAAAATATACACATTTAAGGGACCCATCATTTCTTATTCTCAGTTTATTTCTTTTCCCTTCTTTCTCTCCTACATATTGGGTCTGAGTGTTTCCCTTTTCTGCCTCCTGCCTCACACACTGCCTATTAGCTATCTGTGTTTGAGTCCCTCCCCCCAACCGTACTAGTTTAAAGTCTCCGCAGTTATTTTAGCAAATCTCCCCGCCAGGATATTGGTTCCCCTCGGGTTCAGATGCAACCCGTCCTTTTTGTACAGGTCATACTTCCCCCAGAAGAGGTCCCAATGATCCAGAAACTTGAAACCCTGCTCCCTGCACCAGTTCCTCAGCCACGTATTTATCCTCCACCTCACTCCATTCCTATTCTCACTATCGCGTGGCACAGGCAGTAAGCCTGAGATTATTACTTTGGAAGTCCTTTTTTTTTAACTCTCTTCCTAGCCCCCTGAATTCTCCTTTCAGGACCTCTTCCCTTATCCTACCTATATTGTTGGTACCTATATGTACCACGACCTCTGGCTCCTCCCCCTCCCCTTTCAGGATATCCTGGACACGCTCAGACACATCCTGGACACCGGCACCAGGGAGGCAAACCACCATCCGGGTCTCCCGACTGCGTCCACAGAAACGCCTATCTGACCCCCTCACTATAGAGTCCCCTATTACTACTGCTCTCCTCTTCCTTTCCCTACCCTTCTGAGCAACAGGGCCGGACTCCTTGCCAGAGGCCCGGGCACCGTCGTTGCCCCCAGGTAGGCTGTCCCCCCCAACAGTACTTAAACAGGAGTACTTATTTCCAAGGGGTACAGCCACCGGGGTACTCCCTAGTCCCTGCCTCTGTTCCTTGCCCCCCCTAACAGTGACCCACTTGTCTACCTCCCGTGGTCTAGGAGTGACCACCTCCCTGTAACTCCTATCTATAACCTCCTCACTCTCCCTGATCAGACGGAGGTCATCAATCTGCCGCTCCAGGTTCCTAATACGGTCCCTTAGGAGCCCCATCTCGTCACACCTGGCGCAGATGTGGATGTCTGGAAGACTATCAGACTCCCAGATTCCCCACATCTGACACCCAGAACAAAAAACTGCCCTGGCAGTCATACTCTCCAAACAAAGCCCCGCGCTCAGTTACTAAACCTACCGCCCGGCCGCTACTCCAACCGCTCCAACCGCCCACCCAAAAGAACTGGCCGGTTAGTCTGACTCTCGTGGTTGGTAATATTTTAGAGTCCATTATGAAGGATTAGGTTATGGAGTATTTAGAAGTGAATGCACTAATAGGCCAAAGTCAGCATGGCTTTGTGAAGGGGAGGCCTGGCAAATCTGTTTGAGTCCTTTAAGGAAGTAAATAGCAAGACACACAAAGGAGAGTCGGTAGATGTTGTTTACCTGGATTTTCAGAAAGCCTTTGATAAGGAGCCACACGTGAGGCCGTTAAGGAAGATGAGAGCCCACGGTATCAAGGGGCAGACACTGGCAAGGATAGGTTAGTTGGACGGCAGAAGGCCAAGAGTGGCAATTAAGGAAATATATTGTCAAGCTTGAAGGGGTTCACAGAAGATTTATAACCATATAACCATATAACAATTACAGCACGGAAACAGGCCCGTTCGGCCCTACCAGTCCACGCCGACCACTTTCTCTGACCTTGTCTCATCTACCTGCTCTCAGACCATAACCCTCCAATCCCCTCCTATCCATATACCTATCCAATTTACTCTTAAATAATAAAATCGAGCCAGCCTCCACCACTTCCACCGGAAGCTCATTCCACACAGCCACCACCCTCTGAGTAAAGAAGTTACCCCTCATGTTACCCCTAAACATTTGTCCCTTAATTCTGAAGTTATGTCCCCTTGTTGGAATCTTCCCCACTCTCAAAGGGAAAAGCCTACCCACGTCAACTCTGTCCGTCCCTCTTAAAATTAAAAAAAACTCTATCAAGTCCCTCCTCAACCTTCTACGCTCCAAAGAATAAAGACCCAACCTGTTCAACCTCTCTCTGTAGTTTAAGTGCTGAAACCCAGGCAACATTCTAGTAAATCTCCTCTGTACCCTCTCCATTTTGTCGACATCCTTCCTATAATTTGGCGACCAGAACTGCACACCATACTCCAGATTCGGCCTCACCAATGCCCTGTACAATTTTAACATTACATCCCAACTTCTATATTCGATGCTCTGATTTATAAAGGCAAGCATACCAAACGCCTTCTTCACCACCCTATCCACATGAGATTCCACCTTCAGGGAACAATGCACAGTTATTCCCAGATCCCTTTGTTCCACTGCATTCCTCAATTCCCTACCATTTACCCTGTACGTCCTATTTTGATTTGTCCTACCAAAATGCAGCACCTCACACTTATCAGCATTAAACTCCATCTGCCATCTTTCAGCCCACCCTTCCAAAAGGCCCAAGTCTCTCTGTAGACTTTGAAAATCTACTTCATTATTAACTACACCACCTATCTTAGTATCATCTGCATATTTACTAATCCAATTTGCCACACCATCATCCAGATCATTAATGTAAATGACAAACAACAGTGGACCCAACACAGATCCTTGGGGTACTCCACTAGACACTGGCCTCAAACCTGACATACAGTTGTCAACCGTTACCCTCTGGTATCTCCCATTCAGCCATTGTTGAATCCATCTTGCAACCTCACTATTAATACCCAACGATTTAACCTTCTTAATCAACCTTCCATGTGGAACCTTGTCAAATGCCTTACTAAAGTCCATATAGACAACATCCACAGCCTTGCCCTTATCAATTTCCCTGGTAACCTCTTCAAAAAATTCAAAATGATTAGTCAAACATGACCTTGAGGATGTTGCTAGGATTAGAGGGTCTGTGCTAGTCTTGGTCAGACGGCATTTGGTGTACTGTGAATACCATCGAGTGATACAGTGTGGAAACAGGCCCTTTGGCCCATTTGCCCACACCAGCCAACAATGTCCCAGCTACACTCGTCCCACCTGCCTGCGCTTGGTCCATATTCCTCCAAACCTGTCCTATCCATGTACCTGTCTAACTGCTTCTTAAACGCTGGGATTGTCCCAGCCTCAACTACCTCCTGTGGCAGCTCGTTCCATACACCCACCGACCTTTGTGTAAAAAAACCTTACCCCTCAGATTCCTACTAAATCTTTTCCCCTTCACCTTGAACCTTTGTCCTCGATTACCCTACTCTGGACAAGAGACTCTGTGCATCTACCCGATTTATTCCCCTTATGATATTATACACCTCTATAAGATCACCCCTCATCCTCCTGCGCTCCAAGGAGTAGAGACCCAGCCTACTCAACCTCTCCCTATAGCTCACACCCTCTAGTCCTGGCAACATCCTCATAAATCTTCTGTGAACCCTTTCAAGCTTGACAATATCTTTCCGATAACATGGTGCCCAGAACTGAACACTACACTCTAAATGCGGTCTCACCAACGTCTTATACAACTGCAACATGACCGCCCAACTTCTATACTCAACACTCTGGCTGATGAAGGCCAAAGTGCCAAAAGCCTTTTTGACCACCTTATTTACCTGCGACTTGACCTTCAAGGAACCATGCACTTGTACTCCAAGATCCCTCTGCTCTGCAACACTACCCAGAGGCCTACCATTCACTGTGTAGGTCCTGCCCTTGTTCGAAGTCCCAAAATGCAAAACCTCACACTTCTCTGTATAAAATTCCATCAACCATTCCTCTGCCCACCTGGCCAATCAATCCAGATGCTGCTGCAATCGTTCACAACCATCTTCACTATCTGCAAAACCACTAACTTTTGTATCATCAGCAAACTTGCTAATCTTGCCCTGTATGTTCTCATCCAAATCTGTTAGGATGTGCTGGCTTTGGAGAGGGTCCAGAGGAGGTTTACAAGAATGATCCCAGGAATGAATGGGTTAACATATGATGAGCATTTGTGGGCACTGGGCCTGTACTCGCTGGAGTTTAGAAGGATGAGGGGGGACCTCATTGAAACTTGCTGAATAGTGAGCGGCCTGGATAGAGTGGATGTGGAGAGGATGTTTCCACTAGTGGGAGAGTCTAGGACCAGAGGTCGTAGCATCAGAATTAAAGGATGTTCTTTTAGAAAGATGAGCAGGAATTTCTTTAGTCAGAGGGTGGTGAATCTGTGGAATTCTTTGCCACAGACGGCTGTGGAGGCCAAATCAATGGATATCACTGGATGGATTTAAGAGAGAGTTAGATATAGCTCTAGGGGCTAGTGGAATCAAGGGATATGGGGAGAAGGCAGGCACGGGTTATTGATTGGGGACGATCAGCCATGATCACAATGAATGGCGGTGCTGGCTCGAAGGGACGAATGGCCTCCTCCTGCACCTATTTTCTATGTTTCTATGATATTTTTAAGGCAGAGATAGATAGATTCTTGATTAGTACGGGTATTAGGGATTATGGGGAGAAAGCAGGAGAGTGGGGTTAGGAGGGAGAGATAGATCAGCCATGATTGAATGGTGGAGTAGATGATGGGCTGAATGGCCTCATTCTGCTCCTGCCACATGAGATTGCTGAGATTTTTGTTCAGTTTGTGTTTCAGGAAGATTAACTTTCTCCAACAACTGTCAATTCAGAATTGAGTTTGAATAATGCTTGTATTTCTCTCTCCCCCCCCCCCCCCCCCGGGTCAGGTACATTGACCTGCGGAGTGCGGACGGGCAGCAGTCGGTGACGCTGCGGCTGAGGGACGGGCCCACGGCGCAGTCCTGGTTCACTGCTCTCCACGGTAACGCCTCCGTCCTGCTGCCCCGCTCCACCGCCAGGCTGCGGGCCCTGGGTGGGCCGAATGCCCAGCACCTGGGCTGGCTCACTGAGCAGGTAGGGTCCCCGGTACCTCCACCCCCGGCACCCCCGCCCCGCCCCCGGTACCCCCACCCCCGGTACCCCCCACTACCGGTACCCCCCTCCCCCACCCCCGGTACCCCCCGCCCCCGGTACCACCACCCCCACGCCCGGTACCCCCCACCCCCAGTACCCCCGCCCCCGATACCACCACCCCCACGCCCGGTACCCCCCTCCCCCGGTACCCCCGCCCCCGGTACCACCACCCCCACCCCAGGTACCCCCACCCCCGGTACCACCACCCCCACGCCCAGTACCCCCACCCCCACTACCCCCACATCCGGTACCCCCACGCCCGGTTCCCCCAACCCCCACCCCCACTATCCCACCCCCGGTACTCCTGCCCTCGGTACCACACCCCCACCCCCGGTACCCCCACGGCCGGTACCCCCGCCCCACCCCCGGTACCACACCACCACCCCTGGTACCACCACCCCCACGCCCGGTACCCCCACCCCCACCCCCGATACCCCTGCCTCGCCCCCGGTACCCCCACCCCCACGCCCGGTACCCCTACCCCCACCCCCACCCCCGATACCCCTGCCTCGCCCCCGGTACCCCCACCCCCACCCCATCACTGGCCCAGCACTTGGGCTGGCTCACCGAGCAGGTAGGGTCCCCGGTCCGCCCCAACCTCCACACCGCCCCAGTATCGCCCCTCCCCGCGGTAACACCAGTCACCGGCATCCGCTCCCCACCCCCTGTCCGTGGACTCGCATCTCAACCCCGCCCAAGCCCTAACGACACACGGCCCTCCCCTCCCCTCCCCTCCCCCCTGGGCATGGGTCCCCTTCTCTCTCCCTGTTTGCTCGACCTGCCTCTTCCCCAGGTGGCGGAGCAGGAGGAGCGGCCTGTACTAGCCCTGCTCACCGACAAGGAGCTGCAGCTGTACAGCTGTTTGCCCCACACCAGGGAACAGCTGGACAATCCCGACTCCCGGCACCCGCTCATCACCACCAGGTGAGAGCCCCCTCCCCACACGTCAGCCACAGGTGGGGGTGGGGGGAGGTGGTGGGGTGGGGGGAGGGGTAGGGGTGGGAGGGAGGGGTTGAGGGTCGGAGAGTGGGGGGGTGTTAAGGGCGGGGGGGTCAGGGGTCGAGGGCAGGGTGTCGAGAGCGGGGGGGGTGAGGGTGGGGGTCGAGGGTGGGGGTGTCAAGAGCGGGGGGGGGGTGAGGGTGGGGGTCGAGGGGGGGGTGAGGGTGAGGGTGGGGGTCTCACACTGCTCTGGGTCACAGGCTGGTGCACTCGGGCCCCGCCAAGGGGCTGCAGGCTGACCCCGACCTGTCGTTCGTGCTGAGGGCCGGCACACGGCGTGGAGTGGAGAGCCGCCTCTTCACCACAGCAACCGCCACCGACCTGGGCCTGTGGAGCCGGCTCCTGGTGGACGGCTGTCACCGTGCCGCCGAGCAGCTCCAGGAGGTGATGACCGGTGAGGACCCCTCTCCCCGTGACCTCCCCCCTCCCCGTGACCTCCCCCCTCCCCGTGACCTCCCCCCTCCCCGTGATCTCCCCCCTCCTCGTGACCTCCCCCTCCCTCCCCGTGACCTCCCCCTCCCCGTGACCTCCCCCCTCCCTCCCCCACCCCGTGACCTCCCCCTCCCCGTGAACTCCCCCCTCCACGTGACCTCCCCTCCCCGTGACCTCCCCCCTCCCCGTGACCTCCCCCTTCCCCGTGACCTCTCCCTTTCCCGTGACCTCTCCCTCCCCAGTGACCTCCCCTCCCCACGACCTCTCCCCTCCCCTCCCCGCGACCTCTCCCCTCCCAGCGACCTCTCCCCTCCCCGCGACCTCTCCCCTCCCCACGACCTCCCCCTCCCCGCGACCTCCCCTCTTTCCCCGCGACCTCACGCCCCTCCCATGACCTCTCCCTTCCCCTTGACCTCTCCCCCTTCTGTGACCTCTCCCCCTCCCGTGACCTCTCCCCGCCCCCTCTCCCCTGCCCCCATAACGCTGCCCCTCTCTCCCTCCCTCTCTCCCCTGCCCCTACCCCCCCTCTCTCCCTGCCCCCCTAACGCTGCCCCTCTCTCCCATGCCCTCCCCTCTCCCCCCCTTCTCTCCCCCACCCCCTCTCCCTCCCCCACCCCCCCCTCTCTCCGTCCCCCCCTCCCTCCGTCCCCCCCTCTCTCCCTCTCCCTCCCTCCCCATCCCCCTCTCTCCCTGTCCCCTAACCCCCCTCTCTCCCTCCCTCCCCCACCCCCTACCCCCCCCTCTCCGTCCCCCCCCTCTCTCCCCGTCCCTCTGCCCCTCCCCGTCCCCTCCCCCCTCTCTCCCCCCCCTCTCTCCCTCCCCTGCCCCCTACCCCCTCTCTCCCCCCCCTCTCCCTCCCCTGCCCCCTACCCCCTCTCTCCCCGCCCCCTAACACTGCCCGTGTGCCCGCTGCAGAGTGCTCGTGGCTGGGCCGGGCCTGCCAGCTGGCAGTGCACCTGGAGCGGGGCTTCACCATCTCGCGGGTGGGGGAGTTGGGCCGCAGTGCGCCACTGGTCAGCCAGCCCTTCGAGAGGCTGCGCATGTCCTCCGATGACGGCGTCCGCCTGCTCTTCCTCGACTTCGGGGGTCCCGAGGGAGAGATTGTGAGTACCCCAGTCTGCCCACTTACCCGGGGCGGTGGGGGGCAGGGCGGGGTGGGGGGGTGGTGCGGGGGGAGGGGAGGGGCGGGGCTGGTGCGGGGGGAGGGGTGGTGTTGGGGGGCAGGGGTTGGGGGGGGAGGTGGGGGGGAGGAGCAGGGTGGTGGGGGGGGCGGGGAGGTGGGGGGGAGGAGCAGGGTGGTGGTGGGAGGTGTTGGGGGTGGGGGGCGGGGAGGGGTGGGGTGGTGCGGGAGGAGGGACGGGGTGGGGAGGTGTTGGGGGTGGGGTGGGGTGGGGGCGGGGGTGGGGTGGTGCGGGAGGAGGGGCGGAGTGGGGTGGGGGGGTGTTGGGGGTGGGGTGGGGGGCGGGTTGGGGCGGGCTTTCTGTGGCCACTGGGAATGTGGCGGGGGGGAGGGTAGTGACAGGGGCAAGACCCAAGACTAGAGGTTGTGAGCTATAGGGAGAGGTTGAACAGGCTGGGTCTCTATTCCTTGGAGCGCAGGAGGATGAGGGGTGATCTTATAGAGGTGTACAAAATCATGAGAGGAATAGATCGGGTAGTTGGACAGACTCTCTTGCCCAGAGTTGGGGAATCGAGGACCAGAGGACATGGGTTGAATGTAAGGGGGGATATTTAATCGGAACCTGAGGGCTTTTCAAGCAGAGGGTGGTGGGTGTGGAACGAGCTGCCGGAGGAGGTAGTTGAGGCTGGGACTATAACAGTATCGAAAAACATGGACATGTGTAGAGGGTCAAGCACAGGCACGTGGGGCTAGTGTAGATGGGGCATGTTGTTGGGCCGAAGGGCCTGTTCCATGCTGCTCCTCTCTGACATTCTCCCAGGCAAGCTGACTCTGCAATTGCAAACAAGTGTGTGGGGGTGAAGGGTCACAGAGGTGGGAGGGGTATTGGGGCAATGGGGATGAGTTGTAGCCCAAGGGAGCAATGTTACAACTGGGGGCCGAACACCTCTGGTAGCGGGGCGGGGCGGGGAGTTCGATGGGGATGGGGTAATCAGCTAGAGCTGACCCGGGAGTAACGGGAAACCTCCTGTCTTGCAGCAACTGAACATGGAGTCCTGCCCCAAGACCATAGTGTTTATCATTCATTCATTCCTGTCCGCCAAGATAACCCGCCTGGGCCTGCTGGCCTAGCCCGGCCCCCTGCCCCTGCCCCCGTGCTGGGCAGAGAGAGGAGGCCGTTGTGAAGGAGGATCGTGCGGGGCCCTGCCCACCACTAATGCCGCTGCAGTTACTGACGCCACTGAGTTTTCCCTTGTATCCGCATTAACGCTGCCCTCTGCACCTCGCTAACACTGGATGTTTGAGGCCGGAATGGCCGGGGATGTTTGAAGTGACCGACGCATTTCCACCCCGGGGACGGTGAAAGGTTCCCAACGCCCCTCTCAGCCCAGAGCGACCATGCAGGGTAACGGCCCTCCACGCAGTGCCGACCAACATGAGACATTGCCAACTGGCCTTGCTCTGTCAGACTAGGCCCCAGGCCTGTGTCTATGGCCCACAGGCTAGGCCCCAGACCTGTATCCATGGCCCACACACCAGGCCCCAGACCTGTGTTCATGGCCCAGACTAGGCCCCAGGCCTGTGTCTATGGCCCACAGGCTAGGCCCCAGACCTGTATCCATGGCCCACACACCAGGCCCCAGACCTGTGTTCATGGCCCAGACTAGGCTCCAGGCCTGTGTCTATGGCCCACAGGCTTGGCCCCAGACCTGTATCTATGGCCCACACTCCAGGCCCCAGACCAGTGTCCATGTCCCACACACCAGGCCCCAGACTTGTGTTCATGGCCCAGACTAGGCCTCGGGCCTGTGTCTATGGCTCACAGGCTAGGCCCCAGACCTACCACCCACACACTGTCAGCTGGTGAGGATGAAGAGTTTCCTGGCTGTGGAAGGTTCTGGAAGGATCAGCTGGTTGTCTGGCTCTGAGTATTTTAATGAAACGGTGTATTTTAAGGCTTCTCCTCCCCCCACCCCCCTCACTCTCTGTCCCTGGAGGACTGAGTGTGCAGCAACCTGTTGCTAGGCCAACACAAACCTCGCCAATAGACCCTAATAGCCCCCACTGCGTGTACTTTGCCGCCGCCAGGCCTGGAGGTCACGAGTGAGGCCTGGAGCTCAGGAGTGAGGCCTGGAGGTCACGAGTGAGGCCTGGAGCGGCGGGAGTGAGGCCTGGAGGTCACGAGTGAGGCCTGGAGCTCAGGAGTGAGGCCTGGAGCTCAGGAGTGAGGCCTGGAGGTCACGAGTGAGGCCTGGAGCTCAGGAGTGAGGCCTGGAGGTCACGAGTGAGGCCTGGAGCGGCGGGAGTGAGGCCTGGAGCGGCGGGAGTGAGGCCTGGAGCGGCGGGAGTGAGGCCTAACGGCCGCTGAAGCCTGCAGGCCGTGTTGGTGCCAAACCAAGCGGCCCAGTAGGGAGGGGGGCCAAGGGCAGAGGCACCACTACCAGCCCCAAACCCCTTGGACAGGCGGGCAAACTTATTCCCCATCCCCCTTGCCCTTCCACATAGAAGAGTACAGCTCAGGAACAGGCCCTTCAGCCCACAATCCCTGTGCTGAACATGCTGCAACACCAGCTCTTACCTGCCTGCACATGGTCCACATTCCCAGCATGTCCATGTCCTCGTCCAAAAGCCTCTTAAACACCACTATTGTATCTGCCTTCACCCCCCCCCCCCCCCCGGCAGCACGTTCCACCCCCCCCCCCCGGCAGCATGTTCCACCCCCCCCCCCCCCGGCAGCACGTTCCACCCCCCCCCCCCCCCCCCCCCCCGCTGTAAACAAAATGTAGACTGTGGACAGACAGCTTGATTGTAACCATGTATATTATATATAGTCTCTCTGCTGACTGGATGGCGCGCAATGAAAGGCTTTTCACTGTACCTTGTTACACCTTGTGTCAATAAACTGAACTAAACGTGTCCTGTGCATCTCCTTTAGACTTTGCCTCTCACATCAAAGCTGTGCCCTCTCACATCAAAGCTGTGCCCTCTCACATCAAAGCTGTGCCCTCTCACATCAAAGCTGTGCCCTCTCGTGTTGGACATCCACCTTGTGAAAAAGGATCTGAGAAGATCTTTCTATGTCTCTGATAATTTAAAAAACTTCTATCAGGTCTCCCCATAACTGACACTACAGAGAAAACAATCCCAGTGTGTCCATCCTCTCTCTCCCTGTAGCTGATGCCCTCTAATCCCAGTGTGTCCCTCTGATCCCAGTGTGTCCCTCTAATCCCAGTGTCCCTCTAATCCCAGTGTGTCCCTCTAATCCTAGGGTATCCCAGTGTCCCACTAATCCCAGTGTGTCCCTCTGATCCCAGTGTATCCCAGTGTCCCTCTAATCCCAGTGTCCCTCTAATCCCAGTGTCCCTCTAATCCCAGTGCCCTCTAATCCCAGTGTCCCTCTAATCCCAGTGTGTCTCTCTGATCCCAGTGTCCCTCTAATCCCAGTGTCCCTCTAATCCCAGGGTCCCTCTAATCCTAGTGTCCCTCTAATCCCAGTGTATCCCAGTGTCCCACTAATCCCAGTGTGTCCCTCTAATCCCAGTGTCCCTCTAATCCCAGTGTGTCCCTCTAATCCCAGTGTGTCCCTCTAATCCCAGTGTATCCCAGTGTCCCTCTAATTCCAGTATGTCCCTCTAATCCCAGTGTGTCCCTCTAATCCCAGTGTATCCCAGTGTCCCTCTAATCCCAGTGTCCCTCTGATCCCAGTGTCCCTCTGATCCCAGTGTGTCCCTCTAATCCCAGTGTGTCCCTCTAATCCCAGTGTATCCCAGTGTCCCTCTAATTCCAGTGTGTCCCTCTAATCCCAGTGTGTCCCTCTAATCCCAGTGTATCCCAGTGTCCCTCTAATTCCAGTGTGTCCCTCTAATCCCAGTGTGTCCCTCTAATCCCAGTGTATCCCAGTGTCCCTCTAATCCCAGTGTCCCTCTGATCCCAGTGTGTCCCTCTGATCCCAGTGTGTCCCTCTAATCCCAGTGTATCCCAGTGTCCCTCTAATTCCAGTGTGTCCCTCTAATCCCAGTGTGTCCCTCTAATCCCAGTGTATCCCAGTGTCCCTCTAATTCCAGTGTGTCCCTCTAATCCCAGTGTGTCCCTCTAATCCCAGTGTATCCCAGTGTCCCTCTAATCCCAGTGTGTCCCTCTAATCCCAGTGTCCCTCTGATCCCAGTGTGTCCCTCTGATCCCAGTGTGTCCCTCTAATCCCAATGTCCCTCTAATCCCAGTGTCCCTCTAATCCCAGTGTGTCCCTCTAATCCCAGGGTATCCCAGTGTCCCACTAATCCCAGTGTGTCCCTCTGATCCCAGTGTATCCCAGTGTCCCTCTAATCCCAGTGTCCCTCTAATCCCAGTGTCCCTCTAATCCCAGTGTCCCTCTAATCCCAGTGTGTCCCTCTGATCCCAGTGTCCCTCTAATCCCAGTGTCCCTCTAATCCCAGTGTCCCTCTAATCCCAGTGTATCCCAGTGTCCCACTAATCCCAGTGTGTCCCTCTAATCCCAGTGTATCCCAGTGTCCCTCTAATCCCAGTGTGTCCCTCTAATCCCAGTGTGTCCCTCTAATCCCAGTGTATCCCAGTGTCCCTCTAATTCCAGTGTGTCCCTCTAATCTCAGTGTATCCCTCTAATCCCAGTGTCCCTCTGATCCCAGTGTCCCTCTGATCCCAGTGTGTCTCTCTGATCCCAGTGTGTCCCTCTGATCCCAGTGTGTCCCTCTAATCCCAGTGTCCCTCTAATCCCAGTGCCCTCTAATCCCAGTGTCCCTCTAATCCCAGTGTGTCCCTCTAATCCCAGGGTATCCCAGTGTCCCACTAATCCCAGTGTGTCCCTCTGATCCCAGTGTATCCCAGTGTCCCTCTAATCCCAGTGTCCCTCTAATCCCAGTGTCCCTCTAATCCCAGTGTACCTCTAATCCCAGTGTCCCTCTAATCCCAGTGCCCTCTAATCCCAGTGTCCCTCTAATCCCAGTGCGTCCCTCTAATCCCAGTGTGTCCCTCTGATCCCAGTGTCCCTCGAATCCCAGTGTCCCTCTAATCCCAGTGTCCCTCTAATCCCAGTGTATCCCAGTGTCCCACTAATCCCAGTGTGTCCCTCTAATCCCAGTGTATCCCAGTGTCCCTCTAATCCCAGTGTGTCCCTCTAATCCCAGTGTGTCCCTCTAATCCCAGTGTATCCCAGTGTCCCTCTAATTCCAGTGTGTCCCTCTAATCTCAGTGTGTCCCTCTAATCCCAGTGTCCCTCTGATCCCAATGTGTCCCTCTAATCCCAGTGCCCTCTAATCCCAGTGTCCCTCTAATCCCAGTGTGTCCCTCTAATCCCAGGGTATCCCAGTGTCCCACTAATCCCAGTGTGTCCCTCTGATCCCAGTGTATCCCAGTGTCCCTCTAATCCCAGTGTCCCTCTAATCCCAGTGTCCCAATCCCAGTGTCCCTCTAATCCCAGTGTCCCTCTAATCCCAGTGTGTCCCTCTGATCCCAGTGTCCCTCTAATCCCAGTGTCCCTCTAATCCCAGTGTATCCCAGTGTCCCACTAATCCCAGTGTGTCCCTCTAATCCCAGTGTGTCCCTCTGATCCCAGTGTCCCACTAATCCCAGTGTGTCCCTCTAATCCCAGTGTATCCCAGTGTCCCTCTAATCCCAGTGTGTCCCTCTAATCCCAGTGTGTCCCTCTAATCCCAGTGTATCCCAGTGTCCCTCTAATCCCAGTGTGTCCCTCTAATCCCAGTGTGTCCCTCTAATCCCAGTGTCCCTCTAATTCCAGTGTGTCCCTCTAATCTCAGTGTGTCCCTCTAATCCCAGTGTCCCTCTGATCCCAGTGTGTCCCTCTGATCCCAGTGTGTCCCTCTGATCCCAGTGTCCCCCTGATCCCAGTGTCCCTCTAATCCCAGTGTGTCCCTCTAATCCCAGTGTCCCTCTAATCCCAGCGTCCCTCTGATCCCAGCGTGTCCCCCTGATCCCAGTGTGTCCCTCTAATCCCAGTGTCCCCCTGATCCCAGTGTGTCCCTCTGATCCCAGTGTGTCCCTCTGATCCCAGTGTCCCTCTGATCCCAGTGTCCCTCTGATCCCAGTGTGTCCATCCTCTCCCTGTAGCTGATGCCCTCTAATCCCAGCGTGTCCACACACTGCATGCTGCTAACCCCCCTGCACCCTCTCCAAAGCCCCCACATCCCACCTATAACGGGGAGACCCTCCTGTCTTCCTCTCCCCACCCCCACACTCACCTTCCCTCTGTCTTGGTTCTGTCTCCTGCTCCAGCCTGCAGAGCCAGTGTGACTCTCAGTGTGGGGTCTGGGCAGTGGGGCCTGTGTGGGTGAGGGTCTGATTGGGTTGGGGAGTGCTAGGGAATGAGGGGGGGGGGGAGAGGGGTCAAAGCCCAGAG